>NC_139352.1:7751763-7831763 GCF_055883805.1 Amblyomma maculatum
TTTCGCAACTGTCTTTTGCTGCAACAGGCCCATTTCCTGTATATTACCATAAATAATTTTTTTTTCAATTTTTTCAGTTTTTCAACAGTTAGCCCGCACAGCGGGAAGGCAGACAGAATGGGCTAAAAGCGCAAAGCTTCTAATGAATGTATTAGTGCAAACGAGCGAAAAAAGGAAAAAAAAAAAGAATGAAAAAGCGATGGGCTGGTTGCCATCGTTTTTTGCGGGCCGTTTTGCTAACGCTGCGGTAGTCAAAGACCTTCACTGAATGAACACATTTTTCTTTTTCTCATCTCTTTTACGGGTTTCGCACCCTACACTTTGGCTTTGTAACAGCAGCAGGGCAGAAGCGGGCCCAGCTAAAATGTGGAGCGAGCAGCGGTTCGACGCAAGCGCATGCTCCGCGATTAAAACCGCGTCCGACCTGAAGCAGAGGCGTCGCCAGTGGGGTGCAGAAAACGGAGGGGAGCACCGAGTGGCGTACTCGCATATAGCACAGCCAAATTAGACGCATTCCAGCGCACAGTGGTTACAGGAGCGACACAGGTCAAAGTACTGAAATGATAAGTGATTTGCATACTAGTAATTGTTGGTTAAAAAATAATTCATTTGAAGAGAGCTGTAAATAGTGATTTTCACTCCAGGGCAACTCAAAACGCTGTGAGTTAGGCAACACATCCTTATTGAAAATACACTTAGTTGCTATGCTTGGGTTTAATTCTTCGTCTAAAAAAACAACAACCAAAAGACATGGAAAAGTTTTATAACAAAGATTCCTAACGAAGGAACGCATTAAAATCCGATTAGCGCCTTCGTACTGAATAAACGATAGACCCATGCAATAATGAAGCTTATATTTTTATACTCCTGTAGTGTAGGTGTATCGGCTGTCCTGGTGCATGGTTTCATAATGCAATCGGAAGGAGCCAATGAGATTTCCATATCCCTCTAATCGCTCTTTTAGGTGTGCATGGTGACATTCTTAAGGTCATTTACACTGCGGTCGGATATAATAAACCGGGCATTCGTCTTCAAGCAGGCCCTACTATAAGATCAAACCATTTGCATTCCGCCACACTTCGACACCTTTCACCTGCTCGGACTGAAGTGCTAAATGCGCCCTATCTCAGGTGCAGTGTGGCTATCTGGCACATGAAAAATGGGCGGCCTCGTTTGAGAAGCATCTCCTGCTTCGTCTTTGAGTTATATCTGCCCCATAGTACTCGCAATGCTGGAAGGAATATACACAAGTTTTGCATTCGACAACATGATAAATGGTAATAACAACACTCTAAAATCAATGCAAAATTAGGCTACATGGAACAGCAGCTAGAAGGCAAATTGTAATGACAAAATGTTATCATCATCATCATCATCATCATCATCATCATCATCATCATCATCATCATCATCAGCCTGATTATACCCACTGCAGGGCTAAGGCCTCTCCCATATTTCTCCACTTAACCCGGTTCTGTGCTAGCTGCATCCACTTGACCCCTGCGAACTTCTTTACCTCATCCGCCCACCTAACTTTCTGCCGCACCCTGCTACGCTTTCCTTCCCTTGGAATCCAGTTTCTTACCCTCAGCGACCATCGGTTATCCTCTCTTCGCACTACATGTCCTGCCCATGTCCATTTCTTCTTCTCAATTTCTACTGGAATGTCGGTAACTTGAGTTATTTCTCTGACCCACTCTGCACGCTTTCTATCTCCTAATGTTACCTCTACCATTTTTCGTTCCATAGCCCTCTGGGTTATAAACTGTTATAAAGTATAATGTTATAAAGTATGTTATAAAGTTATAAAGTATATAAAGTATAAATGTTATAAAAATGTTATAATGTATAATAAAAAGATCATTAAAGTATAACCGATTACTATGTTTATTTTTTTAATTGTAAAGTTGGCCTGCAACGATATATCGCATAAGAACGTGAAGAAATGAAATGTAGGAGTTCTCATTACCACCCATTTCCGCAAGTGGAATGTAGTAAAAGAAGAGCGTTTTTAGGCACCGATCCCGGAGACTATATGGTACACCTCTACTTACTTCAAAACTGTGACCCGCAGACCCGGTACATCTTTTAGAGATGTCACGGCAAGAGTTCGAATCATGTGAACTGGAAAATGTTTAAATACAATGTTCTCATCAATGACGTTGCATTTTTCCATCGTACTATATGCATCTAAATACCTATAAAGGGGCATAAAATCGATTACTAAAATTAAAAATAGGACTGAGTTGCCCTCATTGGCCGTTCAACAAGCAGCGGCACGCATAGGCTCACTAGTTGGACTAAAATGGCTATAGAAATGTCAGGGCATAAGCTATGCAAGTGCGAATCTCTACACGTCGAAGTAGCCAGAGCACGAAAAGGATTGCGTGTGAAAGCCACTACTGACTAACTCCGCGTAAAATGATAACTAAAATATTCACAACGAAGGTAACAGAACAGTATTAGGCGCAAAATTCAATCAACACGCACGGTATATGTTGCATGGGAACATGGCACGCCGGGCACTACCGCTGCTGAGCTATTGTGGCGCCAGAGTACAAATTTTGCATCCAGTCTGCATGCAGCCGAAGTTCGTTCGTTCGTCCGAAGCCCTTATGATGAGCTTCGCGAGGTGCGGGTGAATATGCCTGTTAGATAAGAAGCGAAACGTTACTAGCGAAAGACGAGACAAACCCAGGCTACGGATCAGCTGATAAGCCACGATTCCCTTCATTTAATGCAGGGTTTGACGGAACGCGTGTCTAGTCAAGTATTAGCATGGTAGAACGTGTCTTGGATCACTGACCAATTGTCAAAAAAGTTAGTTGACGTTTCGGAGCCCTACAGGTTTCTCTTCACATTCAAGAACTAGAATCCCTGATAATACAGCCAACACCGAATTACACTAAAACAGAACAAAGGGGAATCGTCATCCTGCTTACGCGAAATGATTACGTCGACTTGTCAAAGATAGTTAATGTTGCTTCTTACTCGACCAGTTATTCATTGCGAACCCGTAGGGGTTCCGAAAGGTCAACTAACTGTTTTTTGACAATTGCTAAGTGATCCACGACACGTTTTACGACAGATTTCATTGCTCTATACCCTTTTTCTTTCTCTTTCTTTTGCAGCCTGAAGCTAAGGGCTTCCCACGGAACAACCAGTCAGGCTGAAGCTCTTCCAGAGTTAGAGTGGGAACGCGCCACCATTCAAGGCACATGTTGACGCTTATGTTTTCGACGTCTACCGCGGGAGCAGTGCAAACAAAGCGTGCGGCACTACGGGGAAAATTTATTGTTTCCGTTTCGCCAACGACCAACCCTCTGAAATGTTCATGCCGCCACCAACAACGCCCAAACCCCCGCGCATCACCTGGCTACTGCTCGACAGCAAGCCGGATGCTCCGTTACGGGTGTTTACTACCCACAGCGAGAGAGCGAGGATGCCAGTTCCCAACGTACTACTCGAACACGGCTATAACACGGCTGCCCTCGCCGTCACTCCTCTGGGAAGTGGTTCCTAAAAAGCTTTCTTTGAATCAGGCCGCCAGGGCTGACCTCGGATCGCTCCCGACCACTTTCACCGTGCTCCCGACTGTATATGGCAAGGCAGCAGTGTAACGTGCGGGGCTCTCATCAGCTGACATTTACTGCTGCATTAGTCACTAAGCTTAGGTCTACTATTTTTTTAATTCGCCCCTCTCTTGGTTCGCGTTTGGCTTGCCTTGTTTCGCTTATCTCTGCAACAATGAGCTTTAGTTGAACGGCGACTAGGCGCGGGAACCCAGTGACCGCTCTCGGCGTAAAGGGAAGCTGTGAAAATTGCATAGCGGTGCCTAGAGATCCCGAGAGCACAGCGTCGTCACTGTGCGCTTTTCCAACAAACTATACAGCGTTGCGGATGTTACAGACATTGAGGGACATATGGAGGCATGCGGCCAGGGGGATGAGCCACGTGCTCAAGCTCCAGATGATGGTTCATGTTTTTTCCAACTGCGAATTTACTGAGAACTCTGTTTTCAGTTTTTCTTTGCAGCAGTGCGATTGCCTCCTACTCCCATATATCTTGCTACCTCATAACTCTGTTTTCAGGTTTACTTTGCAGCAGTGCGATTGCCTCCTAATCGCATATATCTTGCTACCTCTCTCCCTTAGTTATACGCATTGGTGGATGCTGTGTAGTAATTACTCTCTCTAATCGCAAAAGCGGGCTGTACGCAACAGCGATTCTCAGCTGACAGCCCCTTATGACGGACGTGGTCTTTTTTTTTTTTTTTTTTTTTTTTTAGCATGAAACAGACTTACTGGATATTTACCTCGAGATAATGCAAATGCCTGAAAAAGCTAGATGGTGCGAAATGGTGACACCGATCGAAATGTTTAGGCGGAACTCTGTATTTGGGAAGTGGTGCGTGCATGTGTGGGGTAAATAGGGCAGTGGTTTAGTCAGACGTGATGGTGGGCACGCATCATGCATGCCGTTGAGCAAGGTCGCTAAGCCGATGTGAGAAACATGGCGAGGGGATGCCTTGACAGAGCCGAAGAAGCCGGAGGCGGTAACCTATAAGGAGGTGTGACAGCAGTGATGATTTTGGTTGGTTTGTTTTGTGGGGTTTAAGTCCCAAAGCGACTTAGGCTATGAGAGACGCCGTAGTGGAGGACTCCGGAAATATCGACCACCAGGAGTTCTTTAACGTGCACTGACATCGTACAGCACACGGACGCCACTCCGTTTCACCTCCACCGAAACGCAGCCGCCGAGGCCGGGATTCGATCCCGCTTCCTTGGGCACAGTAGTCGAGCGCCGTAACCACTGCGCCACTCCGGTGGGGTGTGGCAGCAGTGAGGGAAATAGTTTGGGTTTGCGTGGACAACGACTGCAGCGCCAATATGTCGCCAGTCATTTACAGCTGCCGCTGCAGCGTACGACACACAAAGCTGACACAGCGCATAGCTGGATGGTGTCTGTGATGCTAGAGTTTCTTCAACTAGCTCTCTGTTCTTTCTTTTTTTCTTGGGGAGGGGGGGGGGGGGGATTTTCGAAGGCCGTGGACGAGCTGGAGCCCTCGGCCCTCTCATACACGGTGCTAGAAGTAGGTGCTCTAGCTCGTCTATTCAAAACAGCCGTTGATGCGCGATGTGAAAAGCGCCGACCTATTCAACTCGAAGGACAACAACTAACGGCAGCTGCGGAGCTTACACAATGCTTCGCGGTCTTGGCGAGACGAGCACGTAGAGGTCGGAAGCGTCAGGCTATTGGGTAACGCTATGGGACGGACACACCGTAGCGCAGATCCAAGCCGTGGAGAAAGAAAATGCTATTCGGTAAGTTGGAAGAAGCGGCAAAGCGGGTCTCGGCAGAGTTTCAAGAGCGCGGTCACAGTTTAAACATAGCCGGCCGCAGCTGTTACGCAAGGTTCACGCACGAACGCGGCAGGAGCGGGTAGATGCAAGCTCGGAGCGCTTTCGCTTTCCCAGGGCTGGATGCGCTGTCAACCAGTGGTGGCAGTAAGCAGCATCGCGTTGTACCTTGTATTAAAACCGAACCAATTGAGGAACGATGTCAGTGACGTACTCTACAGCTGAAATTGTTTTCTCTAGATGAATTGAAATTGGCATGCCAGAAGTGTACAAATTAAGTGCAGGTATTCACCGAAACGTCAAATACTGCGGTCTGCTTAAGAAAAAAACCTAGTTAAAAAATATTTGAAAAATTCGTGTAATGAAAAGGCGCTATAGCATTTACTCTCCAAGACAACGCTTGAGCATCTCCCTAGTTTTTAATTCCTGTTTTAATAATAATAATAATAATAATAATAATAATAATAATAATAATAATAATAATAATAATAATAATAATAATAATAATAATAATAATAATAATAATAATAATAATAATAATAATAATAATAATAATAACAATAATAATAATAATAATAATAATAATAATAATAATAATAATAATAATAATAATAATAATAATAATAATAATAATAATAATAATAATAATAATACTTTATTCACTTCAATGAAACAATACAGGACGCGGACGCGCCAAAGCCGCAATTGGTCTTGTAGGGCGCCGTCCGGCAGCAGTAACAATTAACCTCTGTTACCAGATCACAGAATTATATATATATATATATGTGCTTTTTTTTTTTCTTTGTGGACGAGAACAGCCTGAACTAGAGTTGCTCAAGCTCGGCAATAGCACCCCGTAACTGCCTGCGAGTGTTCAAGTTGAAAACGTCATTCAGGCAGCTCATTGAATATACATGGGATATATGACCTCACAGACATACCAAAATGAGTTCGCACTGTAGAGACACAATATCGAGAAATTTTCCGTAGTGGAATAGGCTTAACATTAGGCAACCTAAATTCGGAGTTCCAGAAATATCTAAGTACAGTGGTTTGTTTCCTGTTTTCCAACAGAGGAGAGAGAGAGAGACGAAACCTTTATTTAGCTGGATAGTTATATAGGGCCGAGTTACATTGCCCTACTAGATGGCCAGCAGGTCAAGCCTGTTGGCGACCTCATAGGCCCGCTTGAGGATCCGGTCTTGTATGCCCGGGTCTGAGCTGCGCAGCAGGGCCTCCCAGTCTTCCGGATGCAGGATTTCTCCCAATTCTGAAGGTGGGGGGTCCTCCTTGCATCCCCAGTGTATATGGTTGAAGGTAGCTCTCTCATCCCACAGTGTGCAGTCAGGAGAAAATTGGCTGGGGAAAGTATGTGAGAGAATTAGCGGGTTTGGAAAGGAGTTTGTTTGGAGTCCCATCCAGGTAATTTCGTGTTCTTTACTAAGACGCTTGTGCGGGGGCGGAAACTTCCTTCGTTCAAAGCGGAAGTGGTGGGTTAAGTTATTGGTTATTTATTGTATGTACAAAAGGGAAGTAAATATGTTTGCCAGCCCCGGTATCTGCTATCTGATATCTGAAGCACCTGAACTGGGGCGGCGGAAATAAAGGGATAGCGAGGAAAAGGTAGAGGAAATCAAAGAGGTGAGCGATAGGGAGAAAGAAAAGGGTAGGTAAAAATAAAAGAAATATATACACTATGGTACAGTACACAGTAGTTTGCTTGAGGCCCACCCGCAAATGTCTTAGGTCACTGAGCACTCGGCATATCGGCCGGGCCTCCGCAATAGCTCTGCGTCCAGGCAACTGTTCACAACGCACGCACTTGCACACTGTATGGGTTAAGTCGCGAAATGATATCAGGTTATCCTTGGCTGTCCCCAGAGCGGAGATGTTCACCACCCGGCCAACTAAACCTCGGGCTGTCTGGTGAGCTGCCTCGTTTCCAGGATTGCCAGAATGTGCCGGTACCCAAATCAATTCAGTTTCCCTATCTGGGAAGGGAATCTTATTAAGAATATTTAGAGTAGATTGTGCAATTCTACCTCGGGCGAAATTGTGTATGGCAGTGTTGGAGTCACTGATGATAATATCTGCCTCTGGCTGCATTCTCAGCCATTGCGGATGTGCGTACACGGATGGAACAAAATATTTTTTTTTTTCTTTCGGGAGGGGGAGAGGTTGCCCTTTAAATAAAATATCTTGCGAGAAACTTTGTCATAAGGAATTCTGAAATTCGAGCAGTGAGTCATACCATAACTCGAAATAAGATCTCGTACAGTCGGATACAACTTTATTCTGCAGTAACCGTCACAATTTGTCCTTGAAGAAAATAGTCAGCTGTTAAAGCTTTTCTGGTGGCTAAAAAACTAATCACGAAACCAAACTATAAACTAAATGATATCGATGCTTGCGGTAGTCAAATATATATAACTGATTTTGTGCACTATTCAGCGCAGTAATATATATATATATATATATATATATATATATATATATATATATATATATATATATATATATATATATATATATATATATATATATATATATATATATATATATATATATATATATATATGTAACATAAGCTCGAGTTAACTATGCATGGAGGCGAAATGGAGATGCGTCCATGTTCTGTCAACTGTGCGATATCAGTGCACGGTGAAGATCCTCAGGTGGTCGAAATTACTCCAGAGAGCTCCACTACGGCACCCCTTCCTCTCCGCTTTCACTCCCACCTTCCTCCCTTCCCTTACGGCGTGACTCAGATGACAGATATACTGCGCCTTTCCTTTGCTGTGAACCAATTATTTTATTCACTTTTTTATGCTTTAATTTTTTATATACTGATTCTTAATATCAGAAAACCCTGGCTTTTCGTTCTGAGCCTTTTGGCACCACTGCACTGACTATTTCCGATGTTCTAATTTTTTAACTATATCAATTAATTTATCAATTACATGTTTTAAATTCTAACCTACAGCTTGGTTTTCATTCCGAGCATTTTGACACTTTATTCCACCTTTTTCCTATTTTTCTTTTTTTTTCAATTTCAATTATTTGTCAATTCACTTCATAATTTTTTTTTTCGATTAGCACCATCAAGCATTCGCTAAGCAGACACCTTGAACCCCTTTTTCTATCTTTCTTTTTTTTCAAATCTTTCAATTCATAATTGATCAATTACACGAACCACATTTTTTTAAATTAGCAAGCAAGCATTGGCTTTTCATTCTCAGCAGTTTGACACCTTTAAGGCCCCTTTTCCCGATTTTTCATTTTTCTTCAATAATTTCGAAAACCCTTTACACACTCAATTTTTTAAAATTAGAATCAAGTACTGGCTTTGCATTGTGAGCATGTTGACCCATTTGAATCCTCTTTCCGCAATTTGTACATTTTTTTTTTCATTTCTTGAACTGATCAATATTCAATTAATTACAATTATTTTATTCACTCGCCATCGCCTCTCACACCCCGGTCAATCAATCATCCATCACTAGAACCAAATTACCATGACAGGATTTTTTCACGCAGCCCCCCATTATTTCCGACATGCGGTGCCGGCAACTCCTGCTACTACTACGACATCGATGGCGTTATTTCAGCCGAACGAGTTGTATAAGCTATCGCATAAATATATAAGCGCCTTGCGAAGTACGAGGAGACGGGCGGACGGAAAAACTTTATTGTCCGACATTTACAGGGGAGTCACGCACAGGTCTACCCCCCGCCTAGACAACAGCCGTTATGAGCTTCGGCGGCGTCTTTGGCCAGGTGGATCAGTTGGAGTTGTCTCCGGGTCGGAGCTGAACAGTATAGTGTCTCCCAGTGTTCAGTCTTTAATGTAATAACTCGCTTAGGAAGCTTGACGGCAGTCCCAGAGCATATGATTTAGATCGGCCCTATAATTACATTTTTTTTTTCATTTGTTGCAGCATTGTCCTTCATAATAGAAGGAAATGAGTTGGTTTGGAGTCGTCTCTAAGCAAATGACTGATGTTTAGGAGAAGGTGTAACCTGCATTTCATGCTGTGATTAAATGTGTAGGACAGGAGAACAGCACTTCGAGAATCCCGATCTCACATAGGGGCCTCGCCATTTCTCAAATACCGGGTTTCAACAAATGTTTTTCCCCTCTTCGAGAACAGGAATTAAAAACTATAAGAAAGGTAGGATTTATGACTGCATGCTGCTACGAAAGAACGAAGCGTAGGAAGGTCTGAAAAAAAAAAAAAAAAAGACAGTTTAGGGAATCCCTGAACACCCTCTGGAGACCACCACTTTACCACTATTAAATTGTTCCATTAAGGCTCGAGTAGGACTGTTTTCGGTTACATCGGATAGATTTTGCTGAGAGTGACGAAAGGGCAACTTTCATTTATTGGCGTATTTGGCCATGTTAGTTAACAAAAAAAAAAAAATAAATAAAGCACGGTACAACACGGCTAGTGGAAACAGAAAAAAGAAAATACGAAGGACTTTAGCGACTAAAGTAGTGAAAGGCGAAAGCCGGAGGGCCGCATTCTGGTACGCAACTGGCACTAATAAGTAATTATTTTATTCATTAACGGTTTAGTAATTCAGTAGGCAATTGGTTGGTTTGGTTGGTTTGTGGGGTTTAACGTCCCAAAGCGACTTAGGCTATGAGAGACGCCGTAGTGGAGGACTCGGGAAATTTCGACCACCTGAGGGTCTTTAACCGTGCACTGACATCGCACAGCCCACGGACGCCACTCCGTTTCGCCTCCAACGAAACGTAGCCGCCGAGGCCGGGATTCGATCCCGCATCCTTGGGAACAGTAGTCGAGCGCCGTAACCACTGCGCCACCCCGACAAATAATTACGCAAGGAAACAATTAACCATTAATTTGTCAATTAATGACTTACGTATAGTTAGACATTAATTGGTAATTAATTGTGGTAATTTGTAGTGAGTAATTGAGAAGTGGTAGAGGTTAATGACGGTTGTCAATTGATAGAGGGTGACGTAATGTTGTGTCCGAAAAAATAATTAGTGCAATAAATAAGGTAATTAATTAGAATAACTGGTTCACAGGAAAGGGGAGGCGCAGTATCTGCCTCATTCTGTGGACACCTGAACCACGTCGTAAGGGAAGGGAGGAAGGTTGGGAGTATAAGTGGAAAGTCAGAAAGGGGTGCCGTAGTGGATGTGACTTCAAGAATGTGACATCACGCAACTGGAAGTAGAGCCGAAAAAAAAAAAGGCATAGGAATTGGCGCGCACTTTGAAAGTATCAATGACTACAATGGGGAAAACAAGAAGTGAATTAATGTGAGGTAGAGTATGTGACCTTACGCAACCGGAAGTAGAAAGTAGTGGAAGTAGGGCATAGGAAAGGACTGGCGCGCAGTTTGAAAGTACCAAAAACTAAAATGGGCAAACAAGAAGTGAATTAGGCAACTAGAAGCAACCAGAAGCAACCAACAGCAGCATCCGTGCTTTCGCATTACTCCAATGCAGATTCTGCAGTGCTCTTTAATTTTTTTTTTTCAATAAAAATGTTTTCATAATCATAATCTCATACTCTAATATTTCAGCTTAAGTTCAAAATCTTGCGCATGGTGTATTTCTAAACTCGTGACTCTGCTCATGACTAAAGTATAAAAGATGATAGCGGTCATTATCATCAGCTTTGCGATGAATGTCGGGTCTTCGACTCTCGCGGGAACACGCCTTGGACAAGAGAAGAAGACAAGGGCAGAACAATGCCTCGCGCTGAGAAGAATCCCCCTTCGTGGGTATGTGCCATATACCAAGGCAGAAGAAGAAGAAGGTTATCCGTGCAAGCACGAGCAGCACTGTTCTCGGGCACCGTCGCTTTTAGGCCTACGCCCTACTTTCCGACATCGCACGTCAGTCCTGAATCCCTCGGAGGGGACTTCCTGCGCGCCTGGAGTAGAAACTTATATTCGGCCATGCACCGTCGGCAGAACTCCAGGAGTGGCCGGCTCGACTATTTTTACAACACGCTGTACCATACCGTGATCGAGCATCAGGACTCCGTGACCGGACTGATCCCGGGCCACAAGTTTAGCGGCCACCATGCCTGGGTCCGCGACAATGTGTACTGCGTACTCGCGATGTGGGCCCTTTCCCTGGCATACAAGAAGAACGCCGATGTCGACGAGGACAAAGCCACGGCCTACGAGCTCGAGCACCGCTCCGTGAAGCTCATGCGGGGGCTCCTCGTGTCCATGATGAACCAGAAGGACAAGCTCGAGCGGTTCAAGGAAACGCAGAGCGCAACCGACTGCCTGCACGCCAAGTTCGACGCGGCCACTGGTGAGGCGTGCGTGGGCGACCAGGACTGGGGCCACCTGCAGATCGACGCTACGTCACTGTACTTGCTCGTCCTTGCCCAGCTCACTGCATCGGGAGTGCAGATTATTTTCAACCTGGACGAAGTTGCCTTCATACAGAATCTGGTGTTTTACATCGAGAACGCGTACTGCGTTCCGGACTTCGGTATGTGGGAACGCGGCGACAAAACCAACCAGGGAATTCGCGAGCTTAACGCGAGCTCAGTGGGTGCGGCCAAGGCAGCGTTGGAAGCCATGAGTGAGTTGGACCTGTTCGGTTGCCGGGGTGGGCCAGCCTCTGTCATCCATGTCCTGTCAGACGAGACGCAGAAGTGCGACGCAGTGCTTCGCTCCATGCTGCCCAGGGAGTCCAATTCCAAGGAGGTGGACGCGGCTCTCCTGTCGGTGGTAGGATTTCCTGCGTTCGCTGTCGATGAACCCAGTATCATTTCCCAGACTCGCTCGGCTATAGTGAAGAAGCTGCAAGGAAAATACGGCTGTAAGCGATTTCTTCGCGACGGATACAAGACTGCTCGTGAGGACTCGAGAAGACTACACTACGAACCATGGGAGCTGCAAGTGTTCGAAGGTATCGAGTGCGAATGGCCCCTCTTCTTCTGTTACCTTGTCATCGACGCCTGTTTCCGCGAAGATAGGAACGAGGTGGACAAGTACTCTGAACTTCTTGACCGAGTGCTGATCAAAACTGACGATGGCCTTAAGCTAGTGCCCGAAATGTATACTGTTCCCGCCGATGCTGTGAACCGGGAATGCGAACAACCCCACACTCAGGTACGGGTGCCTATCGGAGAGATCCCTTTCATGTGGGCTCAGTCGCTGTATATACTGGGTAAACTTCTCGAGGAAGAATTCTTGGCTCCTGGAGAACTGGACCCGCTTAACAGGCGTTTGAGATCCCTGCCGAGACCCGAACTAGTCGTTCAAGTGGTTCTGTTGGCTGAGGATGAGAAAGTGAAAGAAAAAATATCCCTAATCCACCCGGGCATTCAGACAGTGGCAGAAGTTTACCCCTTCGAAGTTCACCCAGCCCACATGCTTGGTGAGCTGTATTCACACCTTGGAAAGCACAACAAGATGGCGCTATCCGGGCGCCTGTCTAAGGACGTCGGACTGGTTGCTACCAGCAAGATTTACCAGGTGAAGGGCAGGACATGCGTTTTTACGCCGCAGAACCTTGACAGCCACGAATTCCACTTGTTAAATGACGTAGACCTCTTCGCTAGCACTCTTCGATCAGACGTAGCCATGATTCGTGCCCACTGGAACGTTCCCGGACGGCCCACTATGGTCGTGACCATCAGTTCGCGGCATCTGATTGGTGAGAAAGTTCCTATCAGTCTCCGCCAGACTCTGAAGAAGCTCGTCAGTGGCTACGTGCATGGCACGCGTGTCTCCCTGAAGCGCATTGAAGAGTTCGTCAAGACGTCGTCTGTAGCTAGCCTGGACTTTCTAAGAAACTATGAGTTTGGCGACCCCGACAATTTACCAGCCCCGGTTCAAGAATACTTTGATCGCGAGATGTCTATATGCCTTCCTAGCCGCAGTCCAGCAAGGATATCGCTCGCGCCGCAGCGGAGCTCATCCCAACCGCGTGTTGGCAGTATTGGTCTCCCTGTCACTCCTGGTCGGGTTAAATCGATTACCTCGGGTCTCATTCGTCGGTCTCGATCACTGACAGGACAGGAGAGTCCTGACGACCCATTCACTACTCTCCTTAGTCGCGAAACTTCGGCACAGGCCTCCCTGATGCCTTCCCGGCTGGTTTCGCGCCGGTCTTCTTACGACGAGGGTCTGCCGATGCCATTCCGGTTTGTCTCCGAGTCCCAGCTTGACCAAGTCACCGACTTGGAGCTGCTCACGACCCTCCGTGAGACGGAATCGATGGAGGAACAGGGCGACATCCTGCAGTACTTGTCCATCCACAAGGGCTTCAACTGGGACACCGGTTTAGGACATCCTCAAACAGTTGTCACCGTGTGGAACCTTTTCCATGACTTTTATGATCGCGCCTGCCAAGAGCATAAATGGGGCCTCGTCCGGCACTTTGCTGGGTCTCTCGGCAAGAGAGTCGAGGATCTTGCAAAGTCTGTGACTGATCTGCTTGTGCGGCAGAAACAGGTCACGGTGGGCATGCCTCCCCATAACGAGCAAGTCATCACGCGACCGCTTTCTAACAAGGAGCTGCGTAACATCATCAGCGAAGTGCACAGGGGAGACCAAAGCATGGCCATGCTCACGCAGGAGCTGCTGGCCTACTTGGCCGTTTTCATCCAAACGGACTCGCACCTATTCGAGGGGATGCTTCGCCTGCGTGTTGGGCTCATCATACAGGTGATGGCATCAGAATTGGCGCGCACTGCTCGTAATAAGGACCAAGACACTGCCGAACTGCTGCTCGGCCTGAGCCCATACGAGATGCAGTCGCTACTGTTAACCATTTTGAGCGGCCGTGAACTCATCGGTCTGCAGGCCATCTCGGCACCCGACTCCATGTACACCAGTTTCTTCGCATACAAGCGTAGCATGGCGAAATCCTTTGTGCACAGCGCAGGGACGAGCGAAGGCTTATCGGCGGCCACAGCAGATCACCAGCACGGGCTGTGGCGGAGAAGGAGGCGCCTGGACGGCGCCCTCAATCGCGTGCCCGTGGGCTTTTACTCGTGCGTCTGGCTCGTCCTCGAGCGCTGCACGGGAGTCTGGATTCGCGGCCAATGCCTACCGTGGGGCCTCACCAGGGAAATGACAGCCGGGGAGTTCAAGTTCGCGCTCAAAGTCGAGGAGATGCTGAACAGGATCCCCGAGCCCGAGTACCGGCAGCTCCTTGTGGAGACGTTCATGGTTCTCAGCATGGCCGTGGAGTCTGGAACCATGGAAAAGTTCCAGGAGCCGGTGGACATCGAATGCATTGTGCAACGTGCCCACGCCCTCTTCCTCGAAGATCAGCGCCAATGTGAGGGCGACTCGACGCTTTGTTGCTGCGTGTCGCCGCCAATCACCCCCTGCGAGGCGAAGGTGGGGATCTGCGAGCGCTTCTACGACACGGCGCCCAGTGGTGCCTTTGGCACAATGACCTATCTGGTCCGTGCTTTGGCGTGCAGCTTCCAAGAGCTTACCAACGTACACGCCGCTTGTCCCATTTCTTGACCACGGCCTATACTTTGGAGTTAAGGTCTCGCTACACTCTTCCACGCAAGTTTTGCAAGACATTTTGCTTATATTTTAAGCACGCGTGTTGAACAAAGCTGAAGGTGAAGAACGATCACGTACACAATTACTAAGCCGTTTTTCTACACGATGTCTCACAGCAGTGGTTGCACGGTGTGATCGTCGGTGCGATAAGGAACTAAATCTATACCAAATTGTAGTTGCTCAAGTCGAACAATGCATGTATTCTAGGAATGTCATGTTGGGCGAAGTTATCGTATTGCATGTTTCCCACGTGGAAGCATGCTTGACACCCATTTAACTGGACTTTATTATTGTGTATTGACGTAATTTGATTACTCTCTACTATATTTCATCTACATCGCTCTACGCGCTGAGTATGGACGTTGTCCCAAGCGCCGATCAATAGTTTTGGGTATGCTTTGTAGATACCAATATGACCCGCCGGCACTCATGATGTTTGACAATGCCAAGGAGTGTAAAAACAAATGGATGTGGTCACGATCACCACAGATGGAACATTGATTATACATAATGAATTGATTGTTTAGTATAAGTGCGAAGATTCATAAGAGTCTTGATACTTTACTGAAAACTGCTTTTCACGTGTGCGGGATGTGTTTTATTTCCATGGTCCATTATCTCCACATAGTGATTCCAACAAGCACAGTATGATGCGCTAGATTGCCCTGGCCATTTGTGAACATGAGCACAATTTATCTTAGCCGGCATATAATCTTTTTGCAATATATTACAGAATGCTGCCGCGAAAGACATTATAGAACGTAAGCCTCGTTATGGTCCTTAAATGCACGGCCAGTTATTGCTTCACCGGTGGTGAGAAAGATTGATTACAGTAACATAAGCTGCTCAGGTCATCCTGATTGATGGGCGGTGTACGTGTTTTTTTTTGGCGACCAGTCACCTGCGCAAGGCGGTAATCCTTGGCCCTAAATCACAGGTGAGATGAATTATATAAGTGAGTGAAATGGCTTGTGAAATGAAGTGCGTCAGTAAGCGATCATGGGGTCCCTATATGTGTACAAGCCGAACGAGTACAGGAAAGTGTGCCATCCAGCTGCTCTTTCTCAAAACCTTTTTCGAAAGAGAACCAAGTGCTTATATTTGCACTAAACCCACTCTGGGTTTATCTCAGGTCTATGATTAGCATAAAAGCCACTAAGCCGTGCCATAAGCTTGCTTGAGACCTCGCCTGTAGACCAGAATTTTTTACTCTCACAAGCAGGCTGCTAGCACGCTCCTGATGATGATAATAATGATGATAATAATAATAATGATGATGATGATGATGATGATGATGTCAAGGTTTGATGATGATGTCCACCCTTTGCAATGGGTGGACGTCGGTTTTCGCGTTGAATGCGAGCTTGTGAGCGAGCGTTCTTCAATTGTGTCGTTAACGCGCTCTACCACCTATGCGTGTAGGTGTGTGCTGTACATCGCCACTCACATGTGTCCCTGAGAGTACTACAGCGATTTGAAGCGCGCTGTTTCCTCGGTGACGTAATATACGAGGGCAGTCTATCATGCAGTTTACGAACTATAAAGCGAAGCGCTGTTTATGCGCAGCGGCGTGCTTTTTCTTTTTTTTTTTTCTTTTTTTTGAGGGGGGGGGGGGGGGCTGCCCTTAACATGTGAGAAATCTACATGTTTTTTCTTATTTTCTGATTTGATTTTGCGCACGAGAATGGAGATTTTTTAACCTGACTCCATGCATGTGTCAGGTTGAACCAGATCGACGAGCCTCGCGCCGAAGTTTGCTTAGGCGAAAGTTTTTTTTTTTTTTTTTTTCGGCCAACAGTGGTTCGTCTTTGGCTTTCGTTTTTCCTTTAAAGGAATCTAAGTACGACAGCCAAGACTCCCAATTGTTATTTCCTTATTTCAGAGAGAACTCGGCGTACAAAATGGTTGAGCGCAGTAGCTTTTTGCGGTTAGTATTTACCTCGGACGCAACATATTTAATTACGTGTTGTGATCTCGCCCAAGGTCTAAGCAGCGGTTTCACACACACACAGATAGCATCTAAATTAAATATACTCGTCTTGTCGCTTCAAAATTCGGGAGAGCTGGCTGCTGTCTTAATATTTGTTCAAGGCTTAATACGAATAACGAAACGGGGTTATGCCCTCCAGCGGTGGCTCTCGCAGCGACGGCCGCACTTCGATGAAGACGAAGCTGAAGCGCCTGTGTAGTGTGCAATGTCAGCGCTCGTTAAAGAACCCCAGGCAGTCGGTAAATTTCCGGAGCCCTCCACTACGGCTTATCTCATAGCCGGTGATATGAAAACTGAGTCTTATTGCCCCAGCAAGCATTTCTTTGCTGCTGTTTCTTTGGCATGTACGAGAATGTACAGGTGCGAGCATAAGTAAACTGAGCATGCTTTTCCGTTCAAATTAAAATCACGCCTTTTGCACTGGAGATAAGAAAACAATATTGTCCTAGTGAAAGGGCATCTACTACCAGATCACGCATACCAAGACCGCCAGTTTCAATTATGTAGCCAGTGAAAGATGGTAGAAGAAAAAAAAAACGTGCTCTGTTTACTTTTGCCCACACCTGTACTTGCAAGATATAAAAAGATGACGCTTTACACGAAGGCGCAAACGACAGAAATAAACGGACAGTAAGAACAACAACTACCAACAGAGTTAATTGCACTTCGTCGGTAAAACTCAGCACCCGGGAACTGGATATTTTAGGCGCTCATTTGGCGTGCAGCTTCCAAGAGCTTACCAACGTACACGCCGCTTGTCCCACGCACGCACGCACGCACGCACGCACGCACGCACGCACGCACGCACGCACGCACGCACGCACGCACGCACGCACGCACGCACGCACGCACGCACGCGTGCGTGCGTGAGTGTTGACGCGACTTTTCTGCGCAGATCCTGCAGAAGCTAGCCGTAACTTCAAAATGGAGATCACAGAGTCCTAAATAACATAGAAGTCAATTTGAATAGATTGAGGACAAATTTTGAAATGCAAGTTCCTTAGCAATAAATACGCCCTACACAGCCGCATTTTTATTGCGATAGCAATACTGCGCCAGTTTCTTTCTTTCTTTTTTTTTTTTTTGTGCCAAGCAGAAAAAGTCTATGCGGTCGTCATCAGTCCCTTTTGCGTCTTTTTAAAGGCGCAAAGGGAATGTGGCCAATATCGTCAAGGTTCGCTGTTCGACCAACACAAGGTGCGTCCAATTGTCCAATTTTCCGCATGTTTTACATCAAATCATTTCACACGCTTGCAAGTCCGCCAACAAATAGGACGGCACCCCTGACCTCTCGAGTGCGAGCAGAATCTCGCAGCCTTAGGTCACACTTGCTGCAGTATAAAGCCTAGAAGTTTTTCTACATTATGAAACAAACAAAAACAAACAAACGTGTCAAACTTCTCCATCTCTCCCGGGTCGAGTGCGTTAAACTATGGCTCGCGGCACCGACATTTCAGAGCGACGCGTTTTTTTCCCCGCGCCCGCATTTCCAGCTCAGGAAACGGAAAACCCGCTGAACGCTACAGGAAGCCGTCCAGACGACAGTCTAGCACCTTTCGAGGGGGAAAACAATTTGCGCCTGCGCGCACGCCGTATGGCGGGCCATGGAACGCGTGGTCGGATGGTATAACACGCCATTAACGAAAGGGCTTTGCACTCTATAACACCGAGGCTAGAGTTAACCGAGGCCCCCTCTAGAGGTGGTAAATGGCACTGCTAAACTTTCAAATCGGCACGGTTCTGGGTACAGAAGCACTAGGTGCTAGGCAGCGGTTGGCGGCATTCGGCGTCGGCTTGGAAAAGTGTCAAGACAAACAGTTGATAAGGGTGAAAGCAATCACGTCCGCGAGTTGAGTGGGTTGGTTACGAAACGGGGTTCGCAGCGTTTGCGTGTTTGCCTTGCGGCTGCCTTTGCCCAGACAGACGGTGTAGTCCAGTGGCAAAACGGATGCGGTTTACGTGGCGGTCGCGCACTGCCGCCTACCAGCAATGACGCTTGTCGCCTTAGCTTTGGCGCAACTTGAAGGCTGTCGTTGTGCCGAGCAGGACCAATACGGTTTACGTTGTATGATGCCTACTCAAAAAGAACAACAATAACAACAAAAAAGAATGTCGTCGTAGTATGACCCTCTATAGAGACATCTGCGAATAATTTGCCTCACACCAGCTTTGTCGCGCAAATTTCATAAGTTATTATACAAATACTATACAAAATGTATACCAGTGTATAGTATTGCATAATATTTGTATGACATTGTGTGATAAAATGATGATACAACAACCCGCGTTACTGCATCATACATCCGTTTCGAGTAGAGAAGGGCATCTAGTGGCTAATTTAACCAATGTCATTCAGGAAAAAGAGGCCTGATCATTTCTTCCTCCCCACAGGAGTGACGTAACAGCAGTAGTCGGCGTATCCGTTGCGTCTCGAGAATGAACCCAAGCCCTATAGCAAACGATTACTTTGCCAATGGTTATCGGGACTGAGAATTGATAGTTAACATCTGCCCCGTGTTTCATATTGGCGCCATAAAGAGGATTTTTTTTTTTTTTTTGATCTGTCGTGGATGCTGCTTGCGGTTAACAGTTCAAACAAAAATGCAGTCATGCTTGTTTTCTCGCGAGATGCAGAACAAGGGCGTAGTCATTGGATAATAATACTATGCTTCTATTTCGCAGCAGTCCTTAAAGGCAAAACAGCGAATAAATACGCGTGAACCTCTTAGGTGCCCCTAAATTCCGCGGACGATGAGCATTTCCCCTGAGAAAGATTTTTTTTTTTTTTTCAGCACGCTGAAAAAGACAGGGAGCGGCTGAACGACAGCTCAAGTCAAGCAAGTCAGGCAGTCAAGCCACTACTTTGCTCCCGTATCAGGCAAGTTACCTTGGCGGATACAATCTTGGCAACAAAACAGTGACAATTTATTCGAATACATACTCGTATAATCGTATAAGCACAAGCTAGCGTCTTCCAAACTGTAGAGAAAAAAATTGAAACACAAACAATGAACGCACGCATGAAACAACCATATTCATTAAAAATGGGGCAACGTTTCCAACAAGAGAAACAATCGCTGGCTGAGCATGAAGATCCCCCCACATGCCAAACAGAGAAACAGAAGTACCGACCTGACTTCTTTGAGAATAAAAGATGTTTTCGAACTGCGCACACCGATCTGACATTGTCATTGGGAAGATTTTGCTTCAATAAAATTTCTCTTGAACGAAATTTCTCGCGTGCAACGTCAATTTTTTCGTATCGAGATTTTAAAATACAGGAATAACTTTTAAACGCTTCAATATTTCGAAAAAATGCAGTCGAGGAAACACGATTAAATATAGCACCATGAACATGAAGCACAATGCATTTAACGGCGTTAATCTGTCAACAATGTAGCTTTTTTTTTTTTTTTTCTGAATTATAGAGCCAGTCCTCTTTAGGTTTGTTACGGCAGGCATAAGTTTACGACATTTCAGCTCGAAGAAAAATTAACTCTGTGTGTGCGGCTTAAGAACCAACTGACGTTATTTGAAGGGAATTGGGTTGCTAAAGGCGCAATCCGCACACATGTCCTTCACCCTAAAAGAAAATGCCCTCAATTAGACCCTAAATCAGTACTCCGCCCCCCACCCCCCCCCTACCTCCCATCCATTTCTTTCTTTTTTTTTTTTTTCATGCGGCAACGTGAAAACATCAATTTGAAAAAGAAAAAAAAAAGAAAAGGTAAGTCCCGTTATTTCGACTCTCCAAACTTCTTAAAAATTTGTTGAAGTTCGGCTTTCGTCGAAGTTTATCGCTCAAATTCAATAAACGGGGAGATATACTTTGCTGCTTGCTATACTGCACATAGAAGCAGCACGCAGGGCTCGTGCCTGCCCGATGCGTCGTCGCCATTTTTCTTTTTTGCCTCTCCGGGAGCGGTCAAAAGCGCTGTTATCGCTCCCAGCACGTTTCCGTTCGCTGCTGAGCGCTCGCAACTCGTCCCTCGAATGTGCATTCCCTCCCACGTCGGGGATGTTTGCGGAAACAGATGGGTTGCGGCGTCTCGCAATCTCGGAACGAGTTGCCGCTCCTGCCGCTGTCACTGCTACTGAATATTTGATGCGCTGCGCGCGTGGCGCGTTTCAGCGCTGTTGTCGCCATCGTTAGAAGCCTTGACTTATTTCTTCTTTTTTTGCCGTTGGGGCATTACGCGCGACAAAGGACATTCGCTTCACTGCTTGTCTGTTTATTTTATTTACTTATAACCCCGGCAATGCCTGAAAGTTTGCTCTGTTAGAAACAATGGAACAACGCTGCGAAATGTGCTGGCCGGTCATTAATTTAAACGGCGATATAAAGAGGAGCTAATCTTTCCTTTCCTTTTCCATATAATTTACAGGCTTTCTTGTTAAAGGTAATCTTTCAGTGCAGTCCAAAACAAGATAATTTATAGTTGGATACAACTTATATAAAAGAACAGCAGTTGCTATCCATAGACCCCTGATCTCTAGTTTGACTGTAGTGAACTGGAGAGCCTTAATGTACTCTAGATCACTATAGTCCGACGAAATTTCTTCCGGTAAGGCATTATGATGAAAACGAACCTTTCACTGACCATGCTAAATACTATATGATTGGCGTTTTCTGAACATGCATAGTCGTCGCTTTCAATCGCACTTATTCGCGCTCCTTTTTTTGCACGATAGAACCGCGACGTTGGTTGCGAGCCAGGAAATTCTTCGTATCCGGCTGCACGAAATCCCTATTTGCAGGAAAGGGGAATTTTCCTTGTGGTAGCTTCCCCTCTACGCTGTTACAGATAAGGTTAGATGGCAACTGAAAAACAAACTCTCCTGTAAAACAAGAGTGTAATTGACGGGCGCATGTCTCCCTTCTTATCGAGTACGTTGTTACTAACCGTAAGAAGGGAGAATGATTCGCCACCTCCTCCTCGCGCCTCCGAGTGCCTACCTTTATTGCCCGCCTGCGCATTCTGTAATGAACAACAGGGGAGTGGGAGTCTTAAAGGTACGGGATACTACGTCAGCGCCTAGCCCAACAGAATGAAATCGCGGCCTTTGTGGGGATCGGCAACTCCTTCCCAAAGGAAGATACGAGCGGCCGACTTGCCTACAGCGTATCAGAGAGAACCTACACTAACTAGCAACAACCGCACGCCGGAAGCAAAAAGCAGGAGATACAAGTATACACAAGGGTGGTTAAGTGTGCTGTCCTTTTTTTCCTCGATGGAATAGTGCCAGCAGAGATATCCTCGGCACTAACTAGCGACGAAGCTTCTTCCTCCGTCGCCGCTGCCCACGGGTGACACGCGCAGACCACTGTTGCTGCTTCTGCTTCTGCTGCTGCTGCTGGGAGTATATTTTTTTTTTTTCTTGTTAGTTCTGGCTGGGACCTGGCCACATCTAGAGAGCTGGAGATGGGTGACACAACGAACGAGTGGGAGATTAACGACGTCCTAAGAAGAAACTCGACTTATAAACAAGAATGCGAAGTGAAATAATGGAACCATGTTACGCAAAGAACAAGGCGGGTCACCGTTTTCAAGGGCGGCGCCAGTTGGAATTAAAAAGTTGCCGCTGGACCGGTTCTTAACTTTTACTTTGCTTGTGGTTCGTTTAGCGCTAAGATGCGCCTTTTAGCGGGTGACATGCCCTCACTGCGTTCCTTTCTTTATACTGTTACTATATCGAGCGAGGGTATAGTAGTGAAATTGGGCGGCGATTTTACGAATGTCGACGAGTGAAATCCACTCGAAACCACGTGCGCTGAATGAGAGCGGGGTAAACAAAAACTTAACGAAAAAAAAAAAAAAGGTGTGTCGCCTATTGCCATGAGTGGGTGACTTAGTCAATGACTCAATGGCCTTGATACCCAGCCGTTTATAGTGTGATGGTTCTGGAACCAATCAGCAGCTCACTTCTCACAAGGTAGCGATCAGGTTAAGTATAACCTTCAGGTATGTTGCAACACTATCAGTTCTTTGTGGGCGTAGCGTAATGCAAATATTCCAAAAAAAGAGTTCCCTCGGAGTGTTTTTTTTTTTTTTTTTCCTGTTGTTCAAGCCCCTGTATACATGCATAGCTCAACCATAACCCCTGTTTTCTATAGTCGCTTTATTAAATGAGACGACAGACTCATTCCATGAAGCCCCGCCACGATGGTGTAGTGATTAGGGCGTTCAACTGCTGTGCCCAAGGATGCGGCATCGAATCCCGGTCGCGTGACCGCTTTTCGATGGAGGCGAAAAGCAAGGCGCTCATGTGCTGTGCAATGTCAGCGCACGTTAAAGAAGTTCTCCAGATGATCAAAATTTCCTGAGCCCTCGTCTATATGGCGTCTCTCATAGCTTGATTAGCTTTAGGGCATTAAACCCCACAAACCAAACCATCATTCCATGAACAGTAGTTATTAGTTGAAATCGGGCTTCTTTTCAGTGTAGTTCATCTCAGTGATTCGTTTAGCATGCATGTAGAGATGCACGGAGAGATCACAGCCAAGATATGCAGGGTCTCTTATCACCTCCTGAAAGCGGTTGGCGTTGTCCGCAGCTGAGAAGACTGAGAACCCTTGGCCATAGGTGGTGTTGTGGAAAAAGAGGGTTCTATCTAATGAGTTTGGAGGTGCACTATTACCGTCTGTTATATGCGAGGTGGATATGCACGTCAATTCTGGAGCTGTCGCTCTTGGTGTGAGTTCTGTAAAAAAAGGTAGAGAAAATATAGTTAGATTTTTGTGGAAAGGAAAGTAATGTTTCCACTGTTCTGTAGACACCTCAAACTACCCATGAATTCCAGTCGAAACTACAGAACCATGCCAAAAATTCGACGACAAAATATTCTGTAGTTCGGTCATAACATCAGACTTTTCTGTAATTCCGCAGTACAATTTGTTGTAGTTCTGTAGTTTTTTCTGTGGTACTTTTGTGTAATGTAGTTGTCTACTACTTCTCTGAATTCTAATTAGACAAAAGTCTGATGTTACTACCGAAATTTATGTTGTCACAAGCGGTTCACTGTAAAAAAAAAAAAACGCACGATAATTCTGTTGTGACAACAGAAAATTTCAACTGCGCACTTATGTCGAGCGACACACACGCCTTTTCGCGTTCCGATTCCGATCGAACCGGCGCGGCAGGGCACAAATCCGGGTCTTCAGACTCAGGAGCCCATACAACGGAGCAAATGGGACAGGTTGGAGAACAGATATATGACAGTCTAGGTTCCATTACCAGTGAGAGAGTGAGGCCATTCTTCGCGTCTGCTACGTCTTCCGTATGCGCTCCTTACGTGCACGCGCTTATACGTGCGTCAAATGACCTTGACGGTGATTAATGCCAAGAACGTTGGCGACATCCGCCATTGAGCAACCTCGATGCCGCCTGGAGGTGCCTCAGGACGAACTAAAGGCGCAATAGACTTGAAAGTCAACATGCCTCAGCGCAATTGGCTGCAGCCACGACCGGGAAAAAAAGAAATCTGCACACGGGTGTTATTCTCAGGCGTTACGTAGAAACGATATGAAAGCTTCTTCCCCTTATGCGCGACAACCTCGGCGGTGTTTGCATAATTACATACGTGTTAAGATTGCATAATTACATACGTGTTATGGCAAGACGCGAGAAGAACTTGAATGCCGAAGCGTGCTTGGCATTATAAAAGCCGTGACTGTACATTACCTTCCCTGCGTCTCATTTCTCCTCTTTTTGCTATGTTTCTCAAAATAGAAACTACCGCGCTGAAAAAAAAAAAATTATGTTGTCCATTTCAGACTGGCTTGATTAGACTGCACCATCCCTGGGCTGCCACAATGAACTAGTCATGCTGTTGTCAACGTCAACAGTCCATAAACTGGGCCAAGTAACTATAATGGTAGTCCCATAATTGTTCGATTTAGCCATGGCAACCATGCATATTCTAAGCAGACATGAGCAGTGAATTTATGGCGTTAGTTAAGGTATGTCTAGAAAGTCAAATATTATGGTGTCGCAGCGCAAGCAGACAAAGACAAAAGGACTAGGGACACACACAACGGCGCTGAACTTTCACCTTTATTTTGGACGCTTTTGATCCGCGCATTTATAATTGACAGAAGGAACTGGACACGCAAGCGCACTCACAAGAAAGATATAGCAATCTCAGTAGCAGCATCGCAATCTCCCGCAATCTAGGAAGCCGAATCGCAATCGCAGAAGCCGTATCGCAATCTCAGTATGAGAAGGCCGCCCCACAAAAGCGAACGCGGTGCAACAAACACAGAAGAGGCTATAAAAACAAGGCATAGAAGCAAGTAAAAACAAAATGCAGCATGATAAATGAAAAAAAAAAATGGCAATGAAGAGCCAGCAATAAACAAGGCAAAATTACGAAAAGGTGAAGATGCTTGAAAAATGTTAGCAGAAAACATGCCAAAAACTTCAATGAGGCGAAAGATAAAAACAGATAAAAGTTCATCAAAGAGGCAACAATTAACAGCCAAAAATTCAATGAGAGCTAAAAACAGGTAGAAAAATGACGTCAGTGAGGTGAGATTTAACAAAATGACGTCATTTTTTCACCTGTTTTTAGCTCTCATTGAATATCTGGCTGTTAATTGTTGCTTCTTTGATGACCTTTTATCTGTTTTTATCTTCCGCCTCATTGAAGTTTTTGGCATGTTTTCTGCTAACATTTTTCATGCATCTTCACCTTTTCATAATTTTGCCTTGTTTATTGCTGGCTCTTCATTGCCATTTTTTTTTTTTCATTTATCATGCTGCATTTTGTTTTTACTTGCTTCTATGCCTTGTTTTTATAGCCTCTTCTGTGTTTGTTGCACCGCGTTCGTTTTTGTGGGGCGGCCTTCTCGTACTGAGATTGCGATACGGCTTCTGCGATTGCGATTCGGCTTCCTAGATTACGAGAGATTGCGATGCTGCTACTGAGATTGCTATATCTTTCTTGTGAGTGCGCTTGCGTGTCCAGTTCCTTCTGTCAAATATAAATGCGCGCATCAAAAGCGTCCAAAATAAAGTTGAAAGCTCAGCGCAGTTGTGTATGTCCCTAGTTCTTTTGTCCTTGTCTGCCAGCGCTGCAATACCATAATGTTAGACAACCACCACCAACTAGCCGAGCAGCATACCCTACATGTCTAGAAAGGAGTCATCAGTCTTTGAGACTACGGTACTCATCTGGGAATGATACTCTGAAATAATCTGAATGGGCACTAAGCCTGGAGTATCTGTGACTACGTACCATTCAGGAGTATATTCGACGCAGTACAACTACTATCACTTCTGTACTGCGCTTCAGAGCCATCTATTATGCACACAATCGGATATTTACGTATGAACGAAGTCGTGTAAGACCAAGTTAATTGGAGGAATATGAAAGAGGCCTTCGTCCAGCAGTGGGTATAGTCCAGCTGATGATGATAATGATGATGTCGCATATTCAAATGCTAATCGTCATCGCTAGCGAAGCGCTGTGACGCATTCACGAGGACAGGATATTGCCACAATTTTGTTTTATCATGCCGCACTTATTGTTCTCAGTGACTCCGCGCCGACCTTTTTGCGCAAAACTCCCTAGAGCAGCTGCCTGAACTTCGCATTTGTACCCAGGGGACCCCCATCACCCGCAACTTGGTGTGTTGATATTGAAAGATGTGACTGCAACCACATTACAAACATATGTGAATCTTCAGTTGCTTGACCGCCTTCTACGTACATAGGACACACTACTTTGACGGAAATATTTTGCATAGCGTTTTAGAAACGAGTTGTGCGTACCTCGAAACCATAGCGGATGTCGAGCAGCGCACGATTAAGGCAATATAAGAGATGACGCCTAGCACCTCGGCTCCCAATTCACCAGGGGATGTGCTCTGTGAGCAGCTATCTGCTATTCGGAGACATGCGGAGAGAAAATGCCGCAGGACGAAATATGTCACGGATCTCCAGGCTTCTCGGCGTACAGAAAAGTAAGTTCAGCGCTATTTGGGTCAAACTTACTAGACAGCGGTGACGGTCGTTTTTCATCAGCTGGATTCCCGGAAACTACTCTCCAGAATCAGTCATGTCATTCGAGCACTGCCATTCCTTCCCCAGCAAGAGTATCCCTTCCGCGCACTGCTACTTTTTCAGCACTGGAAAGATCTCGAAGTTGCAAAGGATTTCTGCTCGTGAATTGCTGGAACCACATGTGATGAGCATCAGTGCGATCCTCCCACTGCGGATGACCGCCCAGGCGTTCCATTCATGGCACAAAAATGAGCGATATCTGCGTGTAAAAAATACTCTTCTCCAGAGCCTGATGGGATTTCCTACAGTGCGATTCGCCATCTGGAGCCAAAAGCAGATGAAACCTCTAAAAGTTGGTTTTACCTTGCATCACTGGAAAAGGAGCCGTATTGCGGCTTTGCTCAAACCAAGAAAATCCTAACGCGACATGAGATCCTACAGACCTGTGCCTCTAGAAAGCCGCATCGGTAAAGTAATAAAACTAATGATATTGACGCCTCTAGAAAGGTTTTATGAAAAATGTACCCTATGCCCATACGCAATGAGAGGAATTCGCAATGGCTGCTCTGCTAAGGACAGCGTAATGCATATGTCGACGGTAGAACACAAGAAACTCCAACAGGCTGACCGTTGCTTTCTTCCTCGACATCAAGGTCGCATTAGACCATATTAGACGTCATTGGTTAATGTAGAATTGGTGGGCGTCTGCATCAATGAATAGCAGGTTATTTAGGAAACGGTCAGACTGCATGGTGACTATTAAAGGTCACACGACAAATTATATTGTTGCACGTGGTGTCCCTCAGGGAGGAGTGCTCAGTCAACCAGGCAGGTGGTTATTTTATCTCGTGCTTATCAGCCTGTTCAAAGAACTACCAAATACAAACTCCATATCCCCGTACGTATAGATGACATCCGCACATGGACATCAAGTACGTTACGTATCACCAAGTGCGATCGAGATTTCAGTGTTCGGCGTCCATTACATCTGCGTAACTGAGTCATAAGTGGTTTGAACTAATCATCAAATAAAAGCGTCATTTTAGCTTTGGATGTACGTTAGTGGCGAGGTACTCTGTCACAGTCAACAGCGAACCCATTTAAAATGTGACACGCTATAAATCCCTAAGTGTCGCTATAGACCGAGACCTAGCTGTCCTGGTCGAATCCCGTCTCTTTGCTAAGAAAAAAGATGGACAGTTTTACAAGCCTTGTATGGTTTATAGCTTCTAATCCTGGGGTCCGTCTCAGCGATTTCTTCCTCATCTGTAGTAGGCGCTGGCAATCGGTTATCTTATACACAGTGCGCCGGTCCTTTAGGTGATGAGACTGCCTGACTTGAGAACACCGGAAAGCAACCTTGTGCTGCTGACTACCTTGAAAGGCTTCGACATGGAACATGTTTTATGAGACCGTATTTACTTCCAACATGAGCCACTACGGGTGGATTTGCGACATCTGGCCAGGAATCATCGCCACCCTCGGTTAATTAATATTAGTAGTGCACGTCTACACGCAGCCTTGCTATTCGAAATCCATCTGGACGCCGCACAATGTTGTGCCTTCAAAATGAATGCCCCCCCCCCCCCCCCCCCCCCCCAGATTGCGTTCGTATGGATAATTCCGAATCCAAAATGCGCGCAAATTTTGGAGCGGAAAGCTCTACTACGCCATGTTTCATCAAAGTCACCAGGTATAATTCGACCTTCAGCCGGGCGAGCACCGGTGGGTGTGTCGTGACGTCATACTACGCGACACACCGCAGCTGCTACCGCTGCGCCGCGCGCCGCTACAGATGCACTGTAGCCGAACCCTGCCTCGCCAGCTGTGTCCATGTGACGAACCGCATGCGCGTCTCGTCATGGATGAGAGGTTGCAAGGTTGTTTTCGGCAGCCCCGGCAACGGTTACTTTGTCATGTAGGCTGCAGACTGCTTCAGATCGTCCGGATGATGTGTGGCTCGCCGAGCTGCTTCGCTAGAAAAGCACCGTGATTTTACATTTCAAAACCAAGTAAGAAGGAGCAAAATCTGTCACACATTGGCTACACTTGGTTAGGTTTATCAATGTGTAGCCTAGTGCAACACAGCTTTCGCTCTGTCTTACCTGGTTTAGAAGAGTTAAACCACAGTGTATTTTCCAGGGATACCAAAGTCGCACATCGTGAAAGTTGTACAGAAGCAACCTGCACTACCATGTATATCATCTACGTGACGGATCGGTGACAAATGCATCTTCGGTTACAGTCCCTAGCAGCTACTTCAGCCACCGCTTTAGATTCATGCGTAAAAAATCATTCACGGCAGCCGAATCGGCAAGCTTACGAGAGGCCATCCGCTACAGTGTTTATTAAACGGCAAATTACTGGATCATACTCTACGACTCAAGGCCCGCATTGATGATGATGAAAAAAAATACTCTAAACCAAGCACTTACGAGTAGTTAATATAGCAAGTTGCCCTTCAATTAGCTGAAGAGTTTCAGCGCGGTTGCATGCCATCGGGCTTCAGTGGATACCAGCCATAGCGGTATAACGGGAAGTGAGCGCGCTGATAACGAAACCAAGCTGCCTGCTGTTGATCGGGAATCCATTCGTCTCACTATCGAGAGGTGGTATTGCAGCCTTACTATCTCAATCAATGCAGGCCGTCATGCAGTCGTACTAGAACGATATGAGCTAGCGACAGGACCGCATCTCTTGGCGTGGTGCTGGATTGCGACTTCACGACTGTCTTATTTTATGCGACATCAATGGAGCTGTGTTCTATCGATTTCGGCATGACGTCGATTAAACAAAAGCTACCTCCATAAGTTGAAGCTAGGCAGAATTGCATGAACAGCAATATTCCACGATACAGCTAATCATATTATTTGCGAGCGCCCTCACTAGACTACTGCAAGGATGGCACTGGAAGTTACATGTCGCCTTCCGGGTATATAGTCACCCTCTGAATAAACTGCCCTATAGGAGCAAGGATGGCACTGGAAGGTACATGTCGCCTTCCGGGTATATAGTCACCCTCTGAATAAACTGCCCTATAGGAGCAAGGATGGCACTGGAAGGTACATGTCGCCTTCCGGGTATATAGTCACCCTCTGAATAAACTGCCCTAGAGGAGCAAGGATAGCACTGGAAGGTACATGTCGCCTTCCGGGTATATAATCACCCTCTGAATAAACTGCCCTATAGGAGCAAGGATGGCACTGGAAGGTACATGTCGCCTTCCGGGTATATAGTCACCCTCTGAATAAACTGCCCTATAGGAGCAAGGATGGCACTGGAAGGTACATGTCGCCTTCCGGGTATATAGTCACCCCCTGAATAAACTGCCCTATAGGAGCAAGGATGGCACTGGAAGGTATATGTCGCCTTCCGGGTATATAGTCACCCTCTGAATAAACTGCCCTATAGGAGCAAGGATGGCACTGGAAGGTACATGTCGCCTTCCGGGTATATAGTCACCCTCTGAATAAACTGCCCTATAGGAGCAAGCGGTGAGGGGGAGGGCAGAAGAGTTCAGAATCTCGCTACAGAATAGGTTTTCAGCTCTAACTGAGGATGGCGACATTACCCTAGAGGCAATGAACAATAATTTCAGAGATATCATTACTGAGTGCGCAGTAGAAGTAGGCGGTAGGATGGTTAAAGAGGATACCGGTAAGCTGTCTAAGGAGACGAAAGATTTGATTAAGAAACGGCAGAGTATGAAAGCTTCCAATCCAACAGACCAGATCGAATTGGCCGAGATATCAAAGCTAATCAATAAGCGCAAGGTGGCCGATATAAGGAAGTATAACATGGAGAAAATTGAGCATGCTGTAAAGAACGGGGGAAGCCTTAAAGCGGTAAAGAAGAAATTGGGCATAGGCAAAAACCAGATGTATGCGATAAGGGACAAGGCGGGCAACGTCATCACTAATATGGACAAGATAGTCAAAGTAGCCGAGGAGTTCTATACAGATCTCTACAGTAGCCAAAGTAGTCAGGACCGTAGTGAGATTGGCGGTAGGGAAAAACAGTCAGACATTCCACCAGTGACGAAGGACGAGGTCAAGAAAGCACTAGAAACTATGAAAAGGGGGAAATCAGCTGGAGAGGATCAGATAACTACAGATTTGCTGAAGGACGGGGGGGATATCGTGCTAGAAAAACTGGCCACCCTGTATACGCAGTGCCTGGTGTCATCGACGGTACCGGAAGCATGGAAGAATGCAAACATTATCCTCATTCACAAGAAAGGGGACTCTAAGGACCTTAAAAATTACAGACCAATCAGCTTACTGTCTGTTACGTATAAGGTATTTACTAAGGTAATCGCCAATAGAATCAGGACAACCTTAGACTGCAATCAAGCAAAGGATCAAGCAGGGTTTCGGAAACGGTACTCTACTATCGATCATATCCATACCATCAATCAGGTGATAGAAAAATGCTCGGAATATAACCAGCCCTTATACATAGCATTCATTGATTACGAAAAAGCATTTGACTCAGTTGAAACCTCGGCGGTGATGCAGGCATTGCGAAATCAGGGGGTAGACGAGCCGTACGTGAAAGTGCTGGAAGATATATATAGTGGCTGCACAGCAACCATAGTTCTACATAAAGAAAGCAATAAAATTCCCATAAAGAAAGGTGTTAGGCAAGGAGACACAATCTCCCCAGTACTATTCACAGCTTGTTTAGAGGAAGTATTTAGAGACTTGGAATGGGAGCAGTTAAGGATAAGGGTAGATGGAGAATACCTCAGTAATCTGCGATTTGCTGATGACATTGCCTTGCTAAGCAACTCGGGGGATGAACTGCAAATAATGATTGATGACCTAGACAGAAAAAGTAGAATGGTAGGCTTGAAAATCAATATGCAGAAGACTAAGGTAATGTTCAACAGCCTCGGGAAGGAACAGCAGTTTACATTAGGTAGCGAAATACTGGAAATAGTAGGCGAATATGTCTACTTAGGACAGGTAGTAACCGCAGATCCAGACCATGAAAAGGAAATATCAAGAAGAATAAGATTGGGATGGAGCGCATTTGGCAAGCACTCGCAGATTATGACTAGCAGCTTACCGGTATCGCTCAAGAGGAAAGTGTACAACAGTTGCATCTTGCCTGTACTCACCTATGGGGCTGAAACGTGGAGGCTAACCAAGAGAGTTCTACTTAAGTTGAGGACAACCCAGAGGGCTATGGAACGAAAAATGGTAGGGGTAACATTAAGAGATAGAAAGCGTGCAGAGTGGGTTAGAGAAATAACTCAAGTTAATGACATTCTAGTGGAAATTAAGAAGAAGAAATGGACATGGGCAGGACATGTAGTGTGAAGAGAGGATAACCGATGGTCGCTGAGGGTAACAAACTGGATTCCAAGGGAAGGAAAGCGTAGCAGGGGGAGGCAGAAAGTTAGGTGGGCGGATGAGATTAAGAAGTTCGCAGGGGTCAAGTGGATGCAGCTAGCACAGAACCGGGTTAAGTGGAGAAATATGGGAGAGGCCTTCGCCCTGCAGTGGGTATAATCAGGCTGATGATGATGATGATGATGATAGGAGCAAGGATGGCACTGGAAGGTACATGTCGCCTTCCGGGTATATAGTCACCCTCTGAATAAACTGCCCTATAGGAGCAAGGATGGCACTGGAAGGTACATGTCGCCTTCCGGGTATATAGTCACCCTCTGAATAAACTGCCCTATAGGAGCAAGGATGGCACTGGAAGGTACATGTCGCCTTCCGGGTATATAGTCACCCTCTGAATAAACTGCCCTATAGGAGCAAGGATGGCACTGGAAGGTACATGTCGCCTTCCGGGTCACCCTCTGAATAAACTGCCCTATAGGAGCGCGAAACACAATAATGGCTGGCGTGCGATGAAGACGCCTTTAAAGAGTTTAGGTGAAACAGATTCCCCGTTTGTGGCGCTACGCTGGCTCGCCTAACCGTTTACGATGCGGACCATACGCGATTGTGCCAAGATATGAAAGCCTGTAGAGCTCCTCCTTTCATCTGCACGTGTTGTGCGCAGTGACAGTTGCTGGATGTGTAAGACGTCCGCTGTATACCTGCTACACGTGGACTTTACAAGAAAGAAGTGTCACCTAGAGTTTGCGCGATCTCCTCAATAACTCGGACTATAACTCCCACTGTCAAAAATAATTCATTGTAATATGGCATCGTCACCCTCTATTCACCTCATAACTGTCCTTTGACTCCCTCTTTGTCGCCTCTCTAATGCGGGGCAGAAGGCCAGGGTCATCATACTGCCGGTCGACTTCCTCCTTATTTCCTTTCATTCAACTGCTTTTTCTGTTACTCTAGCACTACTGCAAGCATAATTAGAAATTTAATGTGTGAGAGAAGTACATTTATCATTTGAGATATGATGGAATCTGGCCGAAATATTCCTAAATGACAACGACACAGTGCAGGTGAGATCCCAACCCACGAGTTGTGATCGCTAATAAGATTACATCCGAAAGCTGAAGGCGAGATAGCCGCCGTCGTAACTATTGGTGCCCCACTGTAGCTACACAAACGGCGGTCGTGGATTCGGCTCCCGCTGGCAGCATGTACTTGTTTTTTCTGCTAGTTGCTTCTCAATTGTGTCGCATCTAAAGTAATTGACCGCTCGGTTCGCTTTCAGAGAACGAAGCCGTAAAAATAAAAATGGCAGCTGGTCATACAAAATGATGAGATAAATCAGCGTTGGCAGTATCGGTCTTAGATTTCGATTTTTTAATTCTCGCGATTAAATGGTCACCACACAAACTGCATCCGTGAATTTGATGTAGCCGTCGCTTTTGAGGCGAGAACGCTATTACGCAAGGTTTCACCAAGGCCCGGGCGGGACAACTTAACTTTGAAGACAATAGTTCGATTTAATGTTAAGTAGGTGCTTAATATTGCGTTGACCATTTACCCCCAACGACCTTAAGTTTTGACATGGAAGCCTAGCAAGCCTAGTAAGCGTAACCAAGCCAAACATAGCTCTCGCTGTGGGTCTAGGTTTAGGAGAGTTAAACCTCCGATGTTTTCTCTCTCTCTCTCACACACACACACACACACACACACACACACACACACACACACACACACACACACACACACACACACACACACACACACACACACACACACACACACACACACACACACACACACACACACACACACACACACACACACACACACACACACACACGCGCGCGCACGCACGCACGCACGCACGCACGCGCGCGCAGACAACGTTTTTTGTTTCGCTGAACGAGAGAAGAAGAGCATCGATTCCTTATACATGTTTTAGCCTCAAGGACTATCGGATGTTTTCTAAACGCACTGTGAGCCAATTTCAGGAGGACTGTCACACGAGACGAGTTTTGCGCCACGTGATGATACGCTCTCGAGGCAAAGAGCATGGTCATTTCTTCCCACACAAGTGATGTACCCCACCGCAGCAGCAACAGCCCTTTGAGATCCTTCTCCTATCCCACCCTTTCCCACAGTGTCCCAAGTAACACGCCTGCGCTGGTCATTTACGTCGAGGAGGGAGCAAAGTAAGCCCACAACAGCGCTTCGTCGTCGTGAATGAATCCCCAGGCGGAAGTAAACGCTGGCCTTCCTCCGCCATTTGGCAGGCCATGCCCACGCGCTTTATGTAAGCACCAAGACGATCTTATGTAAGACGATCGCCCGCCAGCCTGTACGAGTGAGCCTCGCGGAGCGCTGACGCCAAGGGGGAGCTGCAAGGGACGGTTATCATTACGTATCTATTTGCCTTTTAACGACGCCCATTCGAAACTGATTACGTAACCGTCATCTGTCCGTTTTCCTTGATGTTTATTTTGCCGCTGTGTCGCTCAGACACCGCCTCAGGCGGCACCGCTCAGAGTTGACCAGGAGCGCCAGTACAGAAATTTGATCCGCATATTCTTCTAAATGCAAAAATTAGCTGGGGTTTATAACTCTGCTTAACCCGATTAAGACATTCGAAATCACTTTTAGACATGAGAGACTGGCGCAGAGTTTATAAAGTGTTATGCGTCTTTATCCCGTGACCCCAACGTATGTCATCGGTTTGAATTCCAATCGCTAACATGTTTCCAACTTGGCTAGTAGATATCTAGATGCTAAATGGGAAGCGAAGTGGTCTACCACCAACTTCAACGTTGTGCGAAGAATAGTTGAGTCACATTTTTTGTACGAAAAAGCGGAAATCTGGCGCCACTTGGAAGTCCGTTAATGATGCCCCACGAAGCAGGGGAATTCGACGGTGGTTGCTCCTGGCCATACTGGTAGGTCACCGCTGCTTGCGGCGAGGGCTAGCCTGCCACCGAATTTCTGTCTGTTGTAGGCCGTCATTGATCCCGCTGCCGTTTCGGTGGTGGACGACAGCTGTTGCGACGCGCGTCTTTCTCTCCCTCTTCTTTTCTTTCTTCTTTATTTTCTCTTCTGTCCGCACGAGGCAGCGGAGGTGGCTCAGCTACAGAGCCAATAGCAGGCCCGTGCATTTCCTTTTCCTTCTTCCTTCAGTCGCAACAACAACAACAACTGAGATGTCCTATGACACGCCAGACGCGACGCCACGCGACATTCGCGTGGCATCGTCCTACTCGCCTTCATGGCTCGAGCCGTTGGCGCCACAGTTGCTATGACTATCAGCGAGGCGCAAGTAAAATATTTACTCAACGCCGACGATCGTATGAGCGCTATTGCACTAATAAATTGCTGTCCCACCTGCGAGCGGGAACTTGAAACTATCTTCTAAGTACAGGGAGTATAAAAAAAATAAAAGGAGTAGTTAACTCACTTCACGTGCAGCAAGGCGAAAGCCTTTTGGCCGCTCTGCTACTGTCTTTGGAACGCCCCTGGTTACTCGAGAAAGAGAGGAAGAGCGTCAGAGAGGGAACCTCTCTCTTTCGAAAGAGAGAGTAGAGATATTCTCTTTCTCATCACTGACTATCATTACCTATCACTAATCATAATATCGATCGCTATATATAAAACCCCACCAATATCCCGCGGAATCTTACAGGCAAATCTCGCGCACAGTTTTTGCTGACGCCACTTATGAACTGTCAAAGGCTTTCGCCTCAAAAACTGCTGGCATATTTTGACTATGACCTGAAAAAATCTATGCAAACGTTCGAAACGTAAGGACGCCCGGGCGGGTGCTATGCGATGTGCATGCACGTTAAAGATCCTCAGGTGGTCTAAATTATTTCCCAGCCCTCCACTACGGCACCTTTTTATGTCCCTCTTCTTTCACTGCAATCGTCCCTAGACTTTAGAGGTGTTGTCCACTCTCGCCTTCCTTCCTTCCTTCCCTTATGGCGCGGGTGAGATGTCCACAAAAAAAAAAATGTAGAGGCGTTTACATGGACCCGACAGGAGCGGGTTGAGTGAGCTATCGGGTCAAAAACCGTGTTCGTGTAAACCCTGTCGGGTCGGGTCGAGAAGACAACGGGTCGAGTGCAGTCCACTCCCGCGCAAAGGGTGGATTAATTAGACTCAACCACGCTGCAGGAAGCATGTAAACACTGTCGAGTTGAGCCGGGGCCCAGTGGGAGAGGAGAACAGTATTAACAGTACGGAAAACGCTAGAGACGCGCGGGGAAAAAAAACGGTAACGAGTGCCGTCTGCTAATTCTTCGCCTCGATGCGAGGTTTCGTCGTAATCGCCGCTCGTCCACAGCCGGTTCTGCGGTCGTCGAGTCGGGTTCATGTAAACCCGGTAGGGTCGAGTCCACTCAACTCCCAAACTCGACCCTCCGCTGTCGGGTCCGTGTAAACAGGGCTAGTGTGACAAATACTGCGCCTTTTCTTTCTTGTAAACCAACTTATTTTTGAACGTAAGGCAACAGAAAAAGAATAAAGTGAGAGCAAAACGGGGCCGGAATTATTTCCGACCTTTATTTCTTGGATCTCAATTTTAGAGAATAAATACAGTCGAAATATAAATTCTACGAGCTGGGACCTTCAGAACATTCGTATAATTGTAAAGTTTACGTTCATAAAGCTGAGAAACTCGAAAAAATCTCGAGAAAACTGAAATCTTATCGTCCTAGCGAAATGTCCTTTATTTTGACCTACGGAGCTCTTACAAGTGACTTCGAAGCAGCCAGGTAATTTGACTTTGTGACATCACCAAACGTTCGACTAATCGGGTGTTTTGTAGCGAGAGCGTATACATTGGCCACAGTCTTGCCATTTTACCGTGCCCGTCCGGTGCCTGTCCGTTCCTGTCCGAAGAGCGGAGAAAGTAGCAGTCGTGGGGAGGCAGTAGCTGGCAGCTGACATGGCCGAGCAATAACTGGACATAGGGCTTCCTGATATTACATTTGGCAGGAGCTGCCAACTCGTAGGTGATAACACAATCAGCCTGCCAAAGCCCTTTAATTCACGTTATCCCTAGGCCACGCAGGCACGTTCATACGGCTCGGTTAAAGCGGGGCTTTATATGTTGGCTGGTAGCTTACGCTATCGCGTCATCTCGAAGGTGGGAGTGAAAACACTTCGGACCACAGCGCGACAGAGGCTTCGCTTCATCGCACTTTAGTGGTAAAAAAAGTGCCCCCCCCCCCCCCCCCTATGGATAAATAAAACTAGAACCATAGGGTAAACTACTATGTGCAAAAGCCGGGCCTTTACTATCAAGCCGAACCTAAGCGTAGCCATGCAGATTGCACTCGCGTAACAACAGGTTTAACCACAAGCTAAACCACAGCTAATTTTTTTTATACCCGAGTTGGCACATGCCATTTGAAAGGTGGCATGGCAGGGCTCTGCATGTTCGTGACGTCAACTAGGAGTCGCAAGCTCATCCAAACAGCATTACAAAGTGTATCTGATGAAAGAAAAGCCATTTCGCTGAAAAACAAAAGGAATCAAGCGGTATCGAACAGCTACACCTTTGGGAGTGGGCCAGGCGCGCTACCTCGACTGCATCGATAATCGTTCGTCTAGATCGGATGTGTAGGAGCCTTAGGAAACAGCCTCATATCACAGATTACGAAGCAGCCTCGCGTTACGTAACAACGCACAGTTAAAGTTAAGACCCCCAATTAGTACAACTGAGTCGCTCTCCTAAATAGCACTAGTACTTAGCGGTACTACTCTGAATTCTTAGTTGTGCTATGGCTCAACCCTATAGTACTTAGTAATATTAATTAGCGCTACTAATGGTGAGTATGTGGTATACTAATTAGCAACTATTTAAGCCATCACTCAGAAACAATGCTTACGGGAACGATATCTTCTCCACTCTTAAGTATACTTGACCGTACACCCTCAGTTTCAGTTCGTGAGTTTGCGCGCCAGAAAGTGGTGGCATTCAGTTAGCGGCATTTCTTCATTTGGGGCGAGATGGTGGCAGAGTAGAAAAGATGTCTCAAAGACTGCCTTTGAGACAAACGGAATTTCAAAGCTGGAGTTATCCTAAGGTTATACCTATGCTATATTTATTTTACGGGCTTTGTGTGTTATGTGCTCTACTGTAAGTGTGTCTAAATTTTCCTTCTAGCGATGCGGTCTGAAATGTGAATCGTGTCGATGCCCAATCAGACATTACCTGTATAGACGTGACTGAAGCCGAGCGAGGAACAAATGAAAGTCTGGTTGATGGGCGGTCCTGAAATATTTGAAATTACTGTGCTGAAAGCTAACATAGGTTCCCAGTAGCCGCGACAAGAGGGAGACCACAGGCGAGGACATAGAATTGTGTAGGATTGAAGCTGCACCTCTTATTACAAGTAATACTCACCCAGAAAACCTTATGTGCGAGGAGGGATGGCCAGTTTAATTGTTTTCGTAAACGACACATTTATCCGAGAGTACCACGTTAGTCAATAGCTACGCGTACATCTGATCTGAGCAGATTTTGCAGGTAGTTGCTGGCAAACGGTGAAAGAGACAGATGATGAACAGGTGGGTGAACTTACCCACGTGTCACTTGAGTGATTGATTGGCTCAGGTTATGGGTCTCAGATATAGCTTCTCAGGGATATGGTCCTCTATGTAGCGAGAGCCGTACGCCGAGGAGAAATAGATGGACGGATGGCTACATTGAATTACTCATGATTGATTTATTTGTTGGCTGACTGCTGTAAAGAAGATGAGTGTTTCAACAATTTATTGCTTGTTTGACCTAAAGTGTACTGCTCACGCCTAGTCATAAAAGTTTCCTCAAGCGTCGAGAGCTGTCCTACGCGGAAGAACTTACCAAACTGGCGCGTGCGCCCGTGTCTTCGCAGCTGGCGTAAAACAAAAGAGGGGTTATATTCGGGATCCACGACTGGTGCCTTGCCGCTTAAACAGCAGCATGCGTGCCGGCACGTTCTGTCTGCCGCGTCTCCTTCCGTTCGCGCCCAGAGTTTACGCCCGGTCACGTCAACTCTCTTACCCTCGCTCTCCCTTTCCGGCGTACAGCCGTCCGCCAGCGGCAAGGCCAACCGCCATCTGTGCGGGTTGCACGCGGAGCTCGCAAACGGTACAAACACCGCGTGGAGCGCGGAGCACGTAGCAGGGCGGCCAAGTGTAGTGTGCAGTTGGTGTGCGCGCTCTAGGAATGGTATCTGCAGGCTCTGCAAGCTCTCATGCAATGAGAGCTTTGTTGTTGTGTCCCTAAGGAAGTTTGGTTATTTCAAAACCTGCCACCGGATAAAGGATGGTACCCCAGTGGTACACCAATGGTACCATCACCCATAATACCCTTCAAAGTCAGTGCCCCTCATCGGCGGTACCTCATCTGGCAGTGCCGTTCCAGCGCAGTACCTCATAAAAGACCAAATTGTCTCACCGCGTGATCAGGGCTTTAAGTCAGGGGGCCTTGAGGGGTCTGAGACACCCCAACAGTGATTAGGAGGCGTCTGAGATCTCCCGGCCTCTTATATATAAGGACTGCATGAATAAGAAGCAGGCTGTCGATTTTTATTTTTGTCAGTGGTTTTCAAAACATTTCCCTATTGCTTCCGCAAATTCGTAGTGAATTCTAATAAGAACCATTAACATAATTTTTAAAACCTAAGACGGAGAAAAACAATTTCGTCCCATTGCCAAAAATAATGTGCGAAGTAGGCCGCCAACTGCCTTGTCTCTCTCCCTCTTTATTTCCCTTTCCACCTGTGCTCGAACATACCCCCAACTATGGAGCCAGACTTTAAGCAATGAGCGTGGCATCTTATTGTATTCAACTCTGCCTGCTTGAGGACTGTAGCCTCTTGTAAGGGGAGTATGTTGGTACAAGTTCGTGAAATTTGCTGGTCCTAGACATTCAGACGATACTAACTCACGTTTGCAGGCAGAAAGTTCTGCCTCTTCGTGTACAACACTTTGCGCAACGAAGGACGCAATCCTCGGACGACTGCTATAACGACCATCGGCCTTGAATGTTTGCCAGATGTTACGCCGCTTTCTGAGGGTGTCAAGAATGCACGACAGGCTCCAGCTAGCGCCGCCACCGTCTCCCGTTCGTCGTTCGTCGCTCGTACATCTTGTCATTGCTGTCTAACCTCCTCACCTTTTTATGCTTCCTTCTTGTCATTGCGGGACACGTTCATATGAAATCACCTTATCACTAATCTTACCACCTCTACACTCCTTTCATTGTCTGCAGATTTGCACATTTCACCGTCATCATCACTATATCGTCAGCCTCACTGCACGAACTGCAGAGAAAACACGTCTCTCGTGCCTCTGCAATTAACCCTTGCACCGAACAACAAAGATAAACCAGTGCAACCCGCATAGCGCCTGAGGGTATGAGCGACGAATTTAGACTTGCCCTGGAGATGCACGCTTTCAGGATGCCCGCAGTCAGAACATTCGTTATTACTATTGAAAGCATTTGATTAATTAAGATCGCCACGTAAATGAAATATTAAGCATAACACAAAAGGCGGGGGCACAGAACACAACACGTACCTCGGTATTGGCTAGTTCAATGAATACTAGCCAGTCATTATGCACGACCTGACCTCAGAAATACGAAGACCAGACAGGTCGATCTCGCACCGCATTTACGTTAAATGAATACCAGCCCCTAAAAGATGCAAGGCCACAGCTATTACGATAGAAGCACAGGCACTAGCTGCATGGTGAGAGAGAAAAAATTTGGAAGCACTTAAAGCTCCGGCATCAAGGGTATCACGCGACAGGGATAATAGATCTCGCTTTCCGGCTCTCTTCGTGGACCCTCGTTCACGTAAAAGTCTTTTGCTACTCCATTAACCAACAATGTGTTTACTAATTAACACCAATTAACACTCATGCTAATTAGCATAGTGGTAAGGTGCCACATTATCTGAAAGACCATCTACAGGCTTATCGAGTCCATTTTTAACCAAGACGACTTCGTAACTATATGGGTAGCGTGTCTCAGTAGAGATCCAAGTGTCCCGGGTTCGATTCCTGTCTCATCCTCCACAAAGGTCCTCTCAACTCGGCCATGCCATGCGGCCTTGTGACGTCACACAACGCACCGACTATTCTGTTCTCGGCCGTGCAACCTGCCAGCTGCCACCTGCCGGAGGCATGCTGATGATTTTTTGGACAACTGCGACGCCGCATGTTCTGCAGAATCGGGCCATTAAACGCTGTCAGGTCCAAATGATTGAACAGAAAATCGCTCGAATGATACACAGCATATTTTCCCCTTTTCATTATCTCCAACGAGCTATCGCCTAGTGCTGCCTGGTTGGGAGACTTTCGAGCAGGTAGATCGTCAGACACAGTTTTTTGTCCGAAAGCCTGACAGAGTACTTCCGTGAAAGCAATGTTTTAAAAGAAATTTAATAAATGACGGTCGCTGCAGCTTCCAGAATGCTGGCTTTGTTTTAATTGCGTCTAAGTGCTCTTGACCAAATGTTTTCGAACAACAAGGTTCGCTTTGCAGCCTTACGTAGAAACCGAAAGCCGGAAAGTTTTGACTGGAGAGGACCAATACAATTCTCACCATGCAGAGGTCAAGAGGTTCGGGGGTGTTATCAATACTGTTCAAGACACGATCCAGAAACTTTCCTGAAACCTTCTGCGGTGGCATTTTATTGTGGGTACTAAGCTGCGGCCCCATGATTCCCAGCAATATTTTCCCGAGAGTATGCCTACACTATCCTCAGTTGGTCTTTTCTAGCCACTAATAAAGCGTGAAATAAGGTGTGAAGCGCTGGACGAAGCTTTATATGCAGCTATCTGTACCAGCAACTATTCGTCCTTAGTACCCACCTTTTGGACCAAAGCTTGCTCTGTCAACAATACAGTCGCGGTCCAAAACCATTTCCATCAGTGTCAAGTAGAGCATACATACTGGTGGCATACGAGTGAGGCACTTGGTGTACAAAATATAGAGGTGGCTGGCATTACCTATTTGTTCACGTTGTTCGTAAAAATGCATCCGCATTCGTATCCCCAAAATTCCCTTGGCTGGATTAAGAATTAATTATTAATTATTAATGTAACACTCTTGCTCTTTATTGACATATATTGAGCGTCCAGCTAGGCGCTTCAGACACAGTCGATCGCGTGTAGCAGATGCCTTGGCATTGGGCAGCCAGACTCGTAATGATCACAGGGGCAGAAGTTGTGTACCAGCCGGCTCTCCATTGTTTGGAAAACAAGCTGAAATGGCGCGGACACACACACACACACACACACACACACACACACACACACACACACACACACACACACACACACACACACACACACACACACACACACACACACACACACACACACACACACACACACACACACACACACACACACACACACACACACACACACACACGCACACGCACACGCACACGCACACGCACACGCACGCGCACACACACACACACACACACACACACACACACACACACACACACACACACACACACACACACACGCACGCACGCACGCACGCACGCACGCACGCACGCACACATGGGCCTGCAGAGACCCAGGCCACAGAAGGGTCCTGAGCTAAACTTTCAGCGCACATAGTGCTTATAGAAGGCGCTCTTGCAAGGCAATGTAGCCAAATCTCCTTCACAGGTGTTTGCGCTGTCAATAAAGTCGGCAGCTGCGGTTCCTGGACTGCTCGGCGCTTCTGACTAGCCTGTAGATTTATTGCAAGATTCCGGGCCTGTTTGACCTCTCCTGAGCTTTAATTGATCTCTAACTGCTGGAAACGACAGTTCAGGCGCGTGTAAAGAACCCATGAAAAAGAGTAATCACAAACACGGTCGTGTTTGCAGCCGCACCATTTCAAACACCGCGCCGACAGTTCCGGAAGTGCTTCTGCCGGAAGCATTTTGAGAAGCCGTTGTTGTCACCATGAACATGGTTTGTTCCCATACAAAAAGGTAATGGAAGAATCGACAACTAGAGAAGAAAGAAAGGCAAATCATATACTTGTACTTCTTGTTTGGAAAGAGATTGCTACGTACAACTGCCTCCCCGGTACTTATAAGCATATGTTTTTATTCGCTTCAGTCGACCAGCACATAGAGGTTGAAAGAAATAAAAAGGAGCGCGGAGGAAAGACAAGGGCAAAACATGCATGCTTCTATGTGGTCCACATGTTGCGCGCGTCATTTCGCTGTTGGGCCGCTGCCAGCGTACAGCGTTGCCGATTACCGCATTAAGCGGGAAAGAGGAAGACAGGGCGAATGTATAGCCGTCTGCCGTTCTCGGTCTTTCTCCCTCTGTGTGCGGTCCTTTTTGTACAAGTGCTATTCACAACGCCGCAAAGACTTCTCAGAAAAACGAGGCACCTTACTGCTACCGCTGAAAAGAAAGCCTTTGTTAAAAAAAAAAAAAAGAAAAAGTGCATAAAGAACCAATAATGTCCATTCGCAGCGCTGTATGGTGGGGCAGCCTGTTCCTTACTCAAGGCTCTAGTTTTCTGTTGAACAAACAGAACTACGCGAAGTGATCGTTTCGCAGATACCTGTCACGTTTCGCAGGCTAACTGGCTGTGCTGACTCTATTTTAGCGGTTCAAACGGAATTGACGGGGAACATCCCTCTGGCCTTGATTAGTGGCAGTCGTGACATGCCTCGTTTGTGGCCCCATGGTCAACGTAGGACGAAGTGATCGTTTCGCAGATACCTGTCACGTTTCGCAGGCTAACTGGCTGTGCTGACTCTATTTTAGCGGTTCCAAACGGAATTGACGGGGAACATCCCTCTGGCCTTGATTAGTGGCAGTCGTGACATGCCTCGTTTGTGGCCCCATGGTCAACGTAGGACTATCATTTTCTTCCTTTGTGAACCGGCGAGAACTCCGGATACTGCTTGTTCATTCAAACATATACGCAAATTCTTACAAGCTTTATAGTAGTGTGCGCCCCATATACGCACGCAAGCTATCTTACAATAATTCACCAGGTTGAAATTTCTTGGCAGGTTCATTCTCATTGCAGCGGGCATCGTTTGCATAAAGTCGCCACCACTGGCTCCCCCGGGTCTTAGCTCATCAGCGGACGATGTCGTCAGAAAAATCAATTTAATTAATTCAGTAAAGCACTGACGCGCCGTAAAATAGACTGGTTACGCAATTTGGTTAAAAAAGAAGAAAAAAAATTAAACGTTCATTGCACATTATGAAACGGTGCCTGGCTCCTGTTTTATTATAAGATGCCTTGCATGGCTGGCCAGGCTGCAAACGGAACTCGTTGTACAGTGTACAGCCTCGTCCACTTCTAGCTATAACACGGTCACTGCTTTCAAGGTGTCATTGCATCCGACCCGGCCACGCAGTAATCTAAAGTGGCTGGCCATGTGAAGCAGCACATCCGTGTCTCTGTGTGCTTGCATCGCTTTGCATCGATATCTGCCTACGTCAGATACAATGTTGCTTTAAAAGCAGTGACCGTGTTCTAGCTAGAAGTGGACGACCCTGTACATTGTCCGGCTATGACAAGCCAGCAGTTCGTCTCATAACAGACAGGGCGAATTCCGAAAAGAGGTATTCACTCGAGAGCTTTCGAAATGGTGTCTGACAGCTCAGACTCAGCTTTTGCTGTCAGTTCTATCCATACTTTAGCGCAGAAAAGTGCTCCAGATTTCGCAATATCACTCCGAAATTGCCCAGCGGCATGGTATGCGGAGCTTAATGACCCGAAGCAGCTCTACGGGATACGAAGGATGCCTTAGTGGAGGACTCTACATCGAACAGTCGTCATTACGCTTCGATTCCACTTAAACGGGGCCGGCGCGTTCGGAATTCAATACTATGACTTTGACCCTCTTCGTCGCGTTTGTTTCGTTCTATCGTCTACGTTTTTAGACGAGAGCGCAACTGTCGTGTTTTGCGCTTCTATGTTTCGTTGGAGCACTCGGCCTTATATTCCTTTGCTCTCCCGACTCGCAAATTGTTAGGCAAGTCGTTTAATAACCACTCACACGGGTTCACGCTCATGCTACAAGGCAGTCAGTTGCTCACGAAATATACTTGATATGAAAACGAAAGTCGCTTTCGTAGGCGGCCTTTTCTGTCAATTTTTACCATTCAGCGCTTGCTGCTATCTGCATTCGGCAACGGCTGAAAACATCTTGTCGTCCCTGCAGATACCTTTTAAGATGTTAGAATTTACAAGAATCATCGTATTTGTAGACACATTTTGCTTTAACAACAGCTTCCGCAGGCAGCTCATAACGGTCTGTCTGTAGATGTGTGCAGTGTCGACACAAGCAACGCGTCTCTCTCTTCTAAATATCTAACTATCTTTACAGAGCTAGGAAAAATGTAGCGCTTAAGAAAGTTTAGTAACCCCCACAGTTGAATGAGTTGGTTTCCGTTCATGATGAAGAATAGCGCAAAGGAAGTCCGAAGACGGACAGATCAAACGACCACGCCTTCGGGCACCCTTTTCGCCAGCCTTCATCGGGAAGGTTAGCAAAGTGCATTGGGGCATTCCGGCCGCACCATGTGACGCATCTTTACGTCACAACGAACAACGAGAGCGCAATTACGAAAGCGCAGTTGCAAATCGTCAACAAGGTGTTACGACCAAGCATCCGCAATTGCGCGCTCTATTGTTCGCCTGTGGGCATGGATAAGTTTTGTGAATATGTGGTGATGGTCCAATGGCTCTAAGTGAGCCTGTTTCCAGGAATCCTGTTTTGTAAGCATGTTTTGCTTTGTGGACAACCTGCAAATGCCAAATTGACCCTGTCAAGAGAACGTCTGGAAAAACACAAAGAAACGTCCCCCTGCGGGAAATAGCAGGAAGTGCTTTCTTTCTTTTGTTCACCCTTCCAGTCGAGAAGTGCTATCCTCCAGTGATGAATGCCTCCTATCCAAAGGAGACGACAGAGTGACATGTCCGCTGACGTGCAGGACAAGAAAGGAGCATGACTCATACGGCCATTAAGTGATTTCCCGGGAATGCAGGAAAGATTTGCAATTGTCGAAAAGGGACCATGTTGGGAGCCCTATGCGGCGCCACGTGCACTCGGGTTTCTGAGAAGTAAAACCCCTTGTCAGAACCAGCCTGTGGTTTCTTTGCTGAAGAATAGAAATGTACCTCCTCTCCTCGCCGTTCCCAAGCTTTTCCCGCCAACAAGTGATCACGCCCAACGAATGAATGCCGGACCAGTCAGTGCTTCAGACCATCAGTGCAGTGATGTGTTCGATTGGATGCCGATACCTGAGGGGCGTGCCCTGGATTTGGTTGGTCAGCATCTTCAGAGAGGGGCTGGACATAGGGGGTTTTTAAGGACGCTGCAGAGCACGAAATGTCGCTCTGGGCCCTGGGTAAAAGGCTCATCCAGTCGCTTCTCGCTATGAACTCTTAACGCTTGTCATTTTGCTGATGTACCCTTCTTCTTCATGTAAATATTCATGTAAATAAGATTTCTCAAAGTGCCAGTAAACCTGCTTGTATATATTTTACCAACTACGAAGATTCAGTCCTTCTTCAACCCCGAGTCTCTGCACGCTACCAAGTGAAGGCCGGGTCGACATAGCCCCAGCGTCACGACAACTGGTGGCAGCGGTGGGATCTGAATCTACAAGCCACAACATCTGATGACTGGAGGTGGGATCTGGATCTACAAGCTACAACATCTGGAGATTCGAGGTGGATCAGAATCTACAAGCCACATCTTGTGATCGGAGGTGGCATCTCAAGCAACAAGCAGGCGCAACAATCGGCCAACAAGAGGGCAGCTCGGAACATCGATCGCATGTGTGGGTGAGTGCTTGGCTTTTCTTCTGATGTGGACCAGGTTCTAGAACAGGGTTAGATTTTAGAACTGGTAAAGGGAGTGTGGAAACGCCTTTAGGTTTGGTAGTTTGCACAGTTGTTTTGGAAGTAGCCGACACTCGGAGCGATCATGGACCTACAAAAGCTGCAGAAACCGGACCTGTTGCTGTTGTGTGAGGAATTGGGAATTGATACAAGTGGTTTGGCACGAAAACCCTTGATTATAAAGGCAATCACTGATCTGGGAACCGATGATGAGGAGCTCAGTGAAGCATGGAACCTCATCGGTCAAAAAAAGGAGCAGCTCAGACAGCAGAAAGAGCGGGAAAAAGAGGAAAAGGAGCGCGAACGTGAGTGGGAAAAAGAGGAAAAGAAGCGTGAAAGAGAAGAAAAAAAGCTGGACCAAGAAATTGAGCTCCGGAAATTAGAACTAGAGTTGAGCAAGAGGTCGGGCAATTCTCCCCAGCTAGCGGTACCTCTTCTCAGCAAGGAGGCAGATTTCAAGATGTCAAAGTACATGCAGCCATATGTGATATCAGGGGATATCGGTCTGTATTTGGCTAACTTTGAGCGAACTTGCGAAAAACTGTCCTTCCAGCGAGACACTTGGTCTCAGAGATTATTGACGGTTCTGCCCTGCGAGGCAGCGGAGGTTGTCGCGCGGCTAAGCAAGGAGGACGCGGACAACTACGAGAAGGTCAAAGCTTGCCTTCTGAGAAAGTATAGGCTTAGCGCCGAGGCGTTCAGACAACGTTTTCGGAACGCTACTAAGTCCAGGGACGAGAGTTACCCTGAATTCCTGTACAATTTAAGAGTTAATTTGGGCGAGTGGCTAAAGAGCACTGATTCCTACAGTGATAGGGACGCTGTAGTCGAGCGAATTCTTTTGGAGCAGTTTTATAACTGCCTCCCAGAAAAAGAAAGAAATTGGTTACAGGACCGAGGCGAAATTAAGTCGGCAACTGAAGCTGCCGAACTTATTGAGGAGTATGCTTCGCGCCGACAATTCAGTAACCCAGCAGTGGATAGGCCCCGCAATCCCAAGTTCAGTGTGAATAACCGTCAGGAAAAGCACTTTGCTAGAGTTGGAAACGAAGAAATGAAGGTTTCTTCAGGCAAACTCCCTAGAAAGGACGGCAGTGAGAAAAGGGGGGAAGTGACCAACGCGCAGAACACAAAGAATAAGCTTGAGGCTAGGAAGCCGCTCACATGCTTTAGGTGTAATGAGCAGGGTCACATTGCCGTCAACTGCCGGAAAGAAAAGATTGCTTTCTCGTATGTCAGTGACTGCGATGAAAATATGCAGCTTTTAGAACCCTACCTGCATGACCTAGTAGTCAACGGGAAGCCTTGCAAGGTACTGCGCGATTCGGCCGCAACGATGGATGTTGTCCATCCGGCGTACGTGTCGCCTTCCGACTATACCGGACAGTGTGCATGGATCCGCCAGGTAGTGGAGGATCAGAGTGTGTGCTTGCCAATCGCGAACGTGGTCATCGAGGGCCCTTTCGGCAAGTTGACAACCGAGGCTGCCGTTTCAGGAAAGCTTCCCAAGTGCTATCCGTATTTGTTCTCCAACAAATCGGACATGCTACTGCGAAAGAGGGGCATCCTTTTCGGAGACAGATTTGTGCAAGCCTTAACACGTTCAAAGGCGCGAGAACTAGCTACACTGCTCATTCCAGAAAAATCCACAGCGGAGGAAACGGCAGCTAAAACAGTGGTAGATGCGGAAGATAGCAGGTCAGAAAATTTTGAGAGCGAGGCATCTCAGATAAGTCTTGAAAGTGAGCTTGATGAGACGCGGAATGAGGACGTTCTTGAGAGTAACCTCTTGCCGCCAGTGTCTAGTAATCTCACGAGACTTTTAAGTGGAACTCGAGAGGACTTAGCTATGGAGCAAGCCAATGATCCCAAGATACAGGAGATAAGAGAGCGCCACCGCGCCACTAAGACAGCAAAGAACATTTCTTTTGAGATGAGAAAGGGAGTGCTGTATCGCTTATTCAAGGATAAGCGCGGAGTAGAGCGGGACCAATTAGTCGTTCCCCAAAAGTACCGCGGAGACTTACTGCGACTTTCCCATGGCAGCTCGTGGTCATGTCACCTTGGAATAAGGAAAACAAAGCAGAGGCTGTTGCAAGAATACTATTGGCCTGGATGTTTTAAGGACACGGAAAATTTTGTACGATCATGCGACACGTGCCAGCGGGTTGGAAAGGCGCAAGATAAGTGGAAAGCTCCGATGGTGTTAGTACCAATCATTACCGAGCCGTTTCACCGGTTAGTAATAGATGTAGTTGGGCCACTTCCTGTGACAGAGTCAGGGTACCGTTATATCCTCACTATGTTATGCCCAGCCACAAAGTTTCCAGAGGCTGTTCCGCTGCGCGAGGTGACGTCCGAGAGTGTAGTGGATTCGCTGCTGTCAGTGTTTGCACGAGTTGGATTCCCTTCCGAGGTCCAAAGTGATCAGGGTAGCGTTTTCACGAGTGTCCTCACCACCTCATTTCTCGAGCGATGCGGCATTAAGGTAGTGCATAGCTCGATCCATCATCCGCAGAGCAACAGCGTAGAAAGATGGCACTCTGTTCTCAAACGAGTCCTGAGGGGACTGTGCTATGAAAACAAGCGCGAATGGGATACCTGCCTGCCTGCAGCGCTTTTCGCTTTGCGGTCAGTGCCGCACGAATCCACTGGATTTAGCCCAGCCGAGTTGGTGTACGGAAGGTCACTGCGCTCACCTTTGCGAATGGTGCGCGAAGCCTGGGAGGGGCGCGGAGAAGACCCAACAGTAGTAGAATTCATTCTGAACCTCTTGAATCGCTTACATAACACTAAGGAACTCGTTGAGGCCAGCATGAAGTCAGCCCAGGCTCGTTCCAAGGTGTACTATGATAAGACAGCCCGTCAAAGGACGTTTTGTATCGGGGACCAGGTGATGTTGCTGAGAAGTTCAAGGCAGAATAAGCTCGAAGTACAGTGGGAAGGACCGGCTGAAGTCGTTGCAAAGCTTTCTAACACTAACTACGCAGTGAAAATTCCCGGTAGGCGTAAAGAAGTGCGCATTTATCATTGCAATCTTATGAAGCCTTATGTGCAGAGGGAAGCCGTGGTAAATCTAACGTTAAACCTTCCCGAGGAGATGGGGGACAACTTGATTTGCCTCAGCGGAAAAGGAAGCAACGCTCAGGAGCTTCTCAAAAAAACGGAGCAGAGAGGAGAACTAAAGAAATCCCAGCTGTCCGATCTGGGCGAGATAATAACAGAGTTTGAGGCCTGTTTCGTGGACAGGCCAGGCAGAACTGATTTGACTGAGCACGATATTGAGCTGACTTCAGACGTGCCAGTGCGATCAAGGTGCTACCGTTTCTCTCCAAGGCAAAGAGAAATTCTGGATAGGGAAGTAACTCGCATGCTGGAATTGGGAGTAATAAAACACTCGGAAAGCGATTATGCTTCGCCTATGATCTTAGTAGAAGCTCCAGGTAAAGACCCTAGTCCTGTGGTAGACTACCGAAAGCTAAATTCTCTCACCAGGGATCAAGTGTATCCTATTCCGAATATTGAGGAGAGAGTAGAACAGGTCAGTAGAGCGGCATATGTGACTACGCTGGACCTTACTCGAGGATACTGGCAAGTACCGCTCACGGAACGCGCCAGCCGATACGCGGCTTTCGTCACTCCGACGGGCAGTTACCAGCCAACAATGATGAGTTTCGGGCTCAAAAATGCTCCATTTTGTTTTTCCCGACTCATGGATAGGGTTTTAAATGGGTGTGAAACATTCGCGGTGCCTTATTTAGATGACATTGCGGTTTTTTCCGACTCATGGGCGGACCATATGGTACATCTAAGAGCTGTACTGAGCCTTTTGCGTCAAGCTGGACTAACCGTAAAGGCCGAGAAATGTTGCCTGGCAAGGGCGACCGTGGACTACTTGGGTCACAATGTAGGTCAAGGTTTCAGGAAACCCAGCGAGATTAAGATTTCTGCGGTAGCAGACTACCCACGGCCGAGCACGAAGACGGAAATTCGGGCATTCTTAGGTCTGACTGGGTACTACAATCACTACATCCCTCACTATTCATCTTTGGCTAGCCCTCTGACCGACGCTCTCCGCAAGACAGAACCGACAAATGTAGTCTGGGACGAACAAAAGGAAGCCTCCTTCGTAAACCTGAAGGCTGTGCTGATTAGCCGTCCGGTATTGCGAGCTCCAGACTATGACCGAGAATTCACGGTCCAGTGTGATGCCAGTGATCGAGGGCTAGGTGCTGTTCTCTCCCAGAGAGATGACGACGGTAATGAGCACCCCGTGCTCTACCTGAGCAGAAAACTGAGTTCTAGAGAGAGGGCTTATTGCGCGTCAGAGAAAGAGTGCGCTTGCATTGTATGGGCCATTCAAAAATTGCAGTGCTATCTTGGAGGGGCCAAATTCACCGTAGAGACGGACCATTGTCCCCTGGCTTGGCTGCAAACTGCGACATCGAAGAACAGTCGCCTTCTTAGGTGGAGCTTGATTTTACAGCAGTACAATTTTGAAATAAGATACAAAAAGGGGAAGTTAAATGGGAATGCGGACGCGCTTAGCCGCTCTTTCTAAGCGGTCCGAGATGTTCCTCACCATGTATCCAAATTGATAATCAGGTTTTTTTTTTTTTTCGTGCGCTTGTATATGTGTGACTATGTAAAGCAGCACGTTTGGTTTTCTAGGAATACGTAGGTCCTAACGTCTTGAGTGTGGGCTTTTCTCGAACAACAATGGCAGTTTTCTTTTGACCTGGTCTCTTCAGACGGGAGCCGAGTGCTTGCTTCGACATGTGGTTGAGTTTCAGACAGCTCGAGCAATTTGGCCTACAACAATCAAGACAACGCGACAAGCAACAGCGAGCTTCAAGCGTTCACGTGCAGGCCATTAAGTCGTCTCTTCATGCAGCAGCTGGGACTGCTGCCCTCCGAGACTCTTCTGGCGGGGGAGGAGGCTGTTACGACCAAGCATCCGCAATTGCGCGCTCTATTGTTCGCCTGTGGGCATGGATAAGTTTTGTGAATATGTGGTGATGGTCCAATGGCTCTAAGTGAGCCTGTTTCCAGGAATCCTGTTTTGTAAGCATGTTTTGCTTTGTGGACAACCTGCAAATGCCAAATTGACCCTGTCAAGAGAACGTCTGGAAAAACACAAAGAAACGTCCCCCTGCGGGAAATAGCAGGAAGTGCTTTCTTTCTTTTGTTCACCCTTCCAGTCGAGAAGTGCTATCCTCCAGTGATGAATGCCTCCTATCCAAAGGAGACGACAGAGTGACATGTCCGCTGACGTGCAGGACAAGAAAGGAGCATGACTCATACGGCCATTAAGTGATTTCCCGGGAATGCAGGAAAGATTTGCAATTGTCGAAAAGGGACCATGTTGGGAGCCCTATGCGGCGCCACGTGCACTCGGGTTTCTGAGAAGTAAAACCCCTTGTCAGAACCAGCCTGTGGTTTCTTTGCTGAAGAATAGAAATGTACCTCCTCTCCTCGCCGTTCCCAAGCTTTTCCCGCCAACAAGTGATCACGCCCAACGAATGAATGCCGGACCAGTCAGTGCTTCAGACCATCAGTGCAGTGATGTGTTCGATTGGATGCCGATACCTGAGGGGCGTGCCCTGGATTTGGTTGGTCAGCATCTTCAGAGAGGGGCTGGACATAGGGGGTTTTTAAGGACGCTGCAGAGCACGAAATGTCGCTCTGGGCCCTGGGTAAAAGGCTCATCCAGTCGCTTCTCGCTATGAACTCTTAACGCTTGTCATTTTGCTGATGTACCCTTCTTCTTCATGTAAATATTCATGTAAATAAGATTTCTCAAAGTGCCAGTAAACCTGCTTGTATATATTTTACCAACTACGAAGATTCAGTCCTTCTTCAACCCCGAGTCTCTGCACGCTACCAAGTGAAGGCCGGGTCGACATAGCCCCAGCGTCACGACAAAGGTCAAAAACTTTATCCGAATATAATTCCGCCCTATCTGCGCGAGGGGTTTATAATTATTTTTTTTTTTTTCGTGTAGTAGATGCTGTACTGGTACGCCAAAGCAACGAAGAGAAGGAGAAAACTTCCACGCCCCAAAAAGTCGACTTCTGCAAATGACCTGACGAAAGATATCTACAAGTACATGGACATGTTCAGTTCGAGAAATAAAGTCAACAACAATAGTTTGGGACGCGTCATTGAGGCATGTGGCGAGTGAAGCAGAACTCTGTTATGCAACCGCGAACGCGCAAGCAGTATGAAGAGGGGGAGAAGGGTCTGCGCTGTGATGATTCTACCATCTGTCTTCATTTCACGTTGGACGACACCCAGGATGTCAGAGTCTGCACAAGCCTTTCGACACTCGCATTCTCTTGACGAGCGAAATAATGGAGCAAGGGCGAAAGGAAGGGAGGTAGCTGATGCTCAGCTTAGTGGTAGCGGGCAGTTGAAAAAATTATTTTCATGCATAGACTGCCTGCATACAAGTGCCCCTGCTGCAGTCATGTTCATCATCGTTTCCTTCAGCAGATTGGTTCTTTCCCCGCTGTTTCGATCGCCGCGCAGATTTGGCGATCCAGAATCGATGTAAATCACTTATCGACCAAGGCGATCGCCATTATCTTGACTGTTTTGCCGTCGTGACATTACTTGAGGTGGGGCCATTCAGAGGCTCCGCGTAACAGACCCTAAAGTGCATACAGCCTCTGGGAATGATTCTGTTGGTTGCGGGCTCACGGCAAAATAGAAACAGATGTTCCTACGTGTTCTAGTAAACATGTTCATGGAGAAGACTGGGAGGATGTGAGGGAATGTGCATGACGAATCAGCTAAAACGAATGACCATGCAGCCTGGGTAGCTGGGTATATACAAAATATTCAAAATGATACGCAGATTTTTTTATTTTTTTTTTAATGCGAAAAGCTGTAGGCAAACATTGTCTAAATGGGTTATCACCATCACATCACTTTATTACCTTAAAGACCCCAGTTTAGGGGTATTACATAAGGGGTAAGTACATGTATGAACATTATATACAAAATTTACATATTATTAGTTAAATATGGCAGTTAAGTACCGATAAGCAGCGGCATTCAAGACTTCTGCTTTGAAAGACTTCAATGACGTGCCTGCGTCCTGAGATAAGCGCAACTAAACTTTCATTCCAAAAGCGTGTAATTACGCATGAGAGACCTCGGCATTCAGCATATAGAGCTCCTACCCGGTGTGACGCAAATACGCTTCGCTTGACAAGAATGTGGAAAGAAAGGAGACGCTGATAGCCCTTTGTTCCTGGCCACCATTCTCTTTCTTAGTCTGCGAAACCAAACTATAACTGCGGGCGGAGTGGGGCGAGGGTTGCTTCTTGAGACGGTCGCTTAATTGCAGAATGGGTAATAAGACGCGGCCCCGCCCTAGACTTCACATGCATGCGGTTAAGTGCATCGATACCACACTGCTGTCCAAGGACGAACTTGTTATCGCCGCCGCCTGCAATTTTACATTATTTCCATGGGCAGCATCATGCACATCGCGAAGCAACTGAATAACACCAATAAAGAGTTTCTTGCTGAGCGTCGTGGTCTCTCAACTGTAATCAGACTGGCTGCAGTGGGAATTCAGACATGCGTATTTCAAGACAGAGACAGAGGTGAGTTATTAAAACTGCACGAAATAGATTAATCTTCGAATGACATTGCTCATAGGTTTTCAGTATTAGTATGCCTGTTAAGTTGTTTTGCTGAGTGCGCGACTATTGTCTTTTTTTCGCAGTTTGTGTTCGCCTAGCTGCACAACCCATTTACACAAACGATATTTATATACTGCTTTTTGTACTAAAAAAAAAGTAAACCGAAAAACTAAATTTGAACTCTATGTACGAGTAGATATACAGCAGCCAGCAAACAAGGAAAAAAGGGTAAGGTATCCTGCCGAGGGCACGGTTTTATTTTTTCGTGTCAATTTCCTTTTTCACAGATAATCAGTGAGACTCGAGAGGCATATACACCGAAGCATTACGTTTCTACAGCAAACTATATAATCTTTTTATCGCCTAAGTAAAGAAATGAGAGAGGTATAAATGCTTTTTTTAAATAATTTATTGGGCTGTAACAATCTAATTCGGCGACTTACATGAGCGAAAGAGAATTGAGCGCCAGCGCGCCAGTACACCACCTATACCAATCAGTCACCGGCCATGTCACCTGCTAGAGACTGCCAGGCTTCAAACGGTCGACATTACTGCCCCGCCGAACATTCCTTTTCCCGGCATGGTAGTATTTACGTTCACACATTAAAACAAACCACAGAGGCAGTGAAATCATGGTTGCTATTTGCCGACGAGTCATGCTGACCGAGTTTTGCCGACGATTGCTGCATCGGCGGATCGAGTGGCCGTTTGACTGACTGCGCAATCCGACCCAAGCTATTAAAAAAGAAATGCCAGAAGCTACGAAGGGCGGGTAGAAATTTAAATGAAATAAATTAAGAGAATACAGGATATTTTAGAGTAGGCTGAAAGACTGGCGTGCTTTATAACAAGTAAGTTCCACAAATCATCGCAGCATTCAATATAACCCTACAACGATCACGGTAAGATGGCGTGTGAAGTTTAACATCGATCCGAAGCTGCACAATATATATACTATGACGAAAGGCGCCTAACGACCCTGGAGTAATTGCAACAACCTCAATTTTTTGTAACATGCACTGACGTCGCAAAGCGGCGTATGCTTTTGTATCTTACCTGCACGACAATGCGGTCCGCATTCGATCAAGCGATCTCGCGCTCTACCGCTTATCCACTGAGGCACCCCAAGAGGTCACACAACGAATATACACGACGTACACACAAAAAACAAAAACGCAAGTGAGCCGCCAGCTAAACCAACCAGACCGACACGAGTCTCCAAACTGCGATCAGATTGTGCGGTTAGGTTTTCTGCCTTATTTATTCCGGGCGTTAGATGCAGTGGTCTCCAAGGTAACACGGAGAGAGCAAGCAAAGGACCTAGATACGGCTTTAGAGAACGGGTGGCGACACTGCATGGTGTCGTAACTTCACTGCGACGACGACTGTGAAACGGCGACGCCGACCGAGGATAACTCTGATCTCGGCGGCGGCTGCGTGGTTATGACATGCGCCTCAAAATTATTCCACTGATTTGCACGCCAACGGCGTGAAAATGATACTTCTGCACGTGGAGCGAGTGTTGCATAATCGCGGCGCATTATAAATTCCAGAGCAGAATGAGCTGCCAAAACAAAGTACAAGCACCCCTTGTTGCGCATAGTTTTCTAATAACTCCCGTTGCAACACTGCGGGCTGTGCATATACCGTTATCTTTTGCCGCCAGTTTTCGCAAGCAGCAGACTGAAGCGCCGCCTTTGCGCTCTAGTGTTAGCTAACTGAGAAACCGTGTACTTTTTAGCCCTTTTGAATAGTTCATTTCACTGCCGCAGACAACGCAACCATCCTTAAACTTTCACGTGATGGACCTGCCAGCGCAACAGTATAGTAGAGCTTTCCGACTTTTATGGATGAAAGAAGCCTAATTTAATACTGCCGACTTCGAAGTATTGCAGCCACATTGTGCGCCTCTACGTCCTGCAAGGCATTAGCACTCGTGTTTATGCAAACTGGGCTAGGTCCCTCAAAGATCAACGCGCGCATAGAAGGGGTGCATGTTGATGTTAACATAAATCACTGGCGCTTCATTCAGACTTTAGAGGGGGTGCAGTTTCGAGGATAAAAACTTCAGGAATAAAACCACTTGCGCGTTTCTTTTTGTTGTGTTGGTTCTAGAACTGCGCACCTCTAATGGCATAGCCAATCTTGAACGGCAGGGCGATCGAAGCATGCAGCTATAGTTTCGCTGAGCTTCACGGCAGGGCGGTGCGTTGTTTAGGTTTCTGTCGTGCATGGTATAGTGAAACCAACGAGATTCTTATCTAAAAAGCTTTGTACACAATTTCATGGCCCTTCGCATAAAAGATTACGTGGTAAAACGTAACATATAAGAAGCACAGAATATTGGACTACGTTGAGCCTGTGTGCTTGTCATTTCACCGATTAAAGGTGACTTTTGTTCACAACCGAACGGAAGGAGCCAAGATGCTCTCATAGAGTTTGGCCTTTTATACTTTTCAGTGCCGAACGTTGTGCGTCGTTGTCGATTTCATTTTGGCATGTTTCGTTTGACTTTTGATCAGGCGTTAGTAGGGAACTTGGTTTTTAGAGTATGAAGCCGTAGAAGTCATTGGATTGATTAAATAAAACATATGTTTAGTTGACGACCGACCGACCGACCGGACCGGACCGGACCGGACCGGGCCGGACTGGACTGGACTGGACTGGACCGGACCGGACCGGACCGGACTGGACTGGACTGGACTGGACTGGACTGGACTGGACTGGACTGGACTGGACTGGACTGGACCGGACCGGACCGGACCGGACTGGACTGGACTGGACTGGACCGGACTGGACTGGACTGGACCGACCGACCGGCCGACCGACTAACTGACCCCGCGTGCCCGGTTGTGAACCCGACAGGTTCGAATCCTCTCCGGTGGCTTATTTTAGTGTGAAAGGACTATAAGATGTCATGGTCGGTCATTGACTTCAATCACTCTCTTACTGGCTGAATAACTTGAATAACCCGTAGGGGAGACCCGCGCTTTGGAGTCGTCATACAAAACTTAGATTTAATTACTCGCGCGAGACTACGTGGTTGTGACCTCACGAAATAGCTTGGCCAATCAGAGCGACGGCACATAGTGCTCTCGTACCAAAAGCGAAATGGAGAACCGATTGTGGTAGGAAATTTATCGCATCATAACATGTGATCGCCTGAGCGTTAGTTTTTTCTGTGCAACAGAATTTCAGCCCTATCAGGAGATGAGTACAGGGGCTCTATTTGATAAGGATCAATTCTATTTTACGTTTCATTTGGGAGCGAAGTTACTGTGAAGAAAACATGCAGTAAATAGAAAAGCAAATGGTCCATAGTCACAGGAACAGACCGTCTGCTGGTGGCACCGCGGATAGCAGCCCTCCTGGGACCGCATCTAAGCGGCTGAACCACAAGGATCATAACTCGCCACTTTGTTACATAAACAGCGTCCCGTCGCTTTGTCGACACTAGGCGCCGTTGATGAAGGCGTCGCTTAGGCGTATTAAACGCATTCTCGTGCTACGTCATTTCTAAGGCTGCATGCTGTCGTCACGGCTTTCAATTACAAGTGGAAAAAACCACAATAACGAAGCGAGAAACAACCGCGTCACAAAGTGCAGTCCTGACGTTACGCGCATCCTATCCTCATAGAAAACAAGCGCCTCGCAGTGTTATGGGTTGGTTCAGGACAACGCAAAGGCTCGTACGTTGATCAGACTCTTCCCAGACAACTCGACGCGCACACTATAGCTCGCTAGGAGTCGCGGCCCTAAAGAGGTGCACTGGTTCTGACTGGTGGCTCGTACGTGATCGGAAGAGGGCGGCGACGAGCTCTACAATCGTGACACCAGTCACGCTGTTATGAAAGCAGCCTCCTATGCATTGTTCCCGCTTCGCGTGGCGTGTCAAGCGTTGGGGCGAGAACTAGGACGCCGCCGTCAGATATGTTTTGCTTGAGCGTCATGCGCGGATAGGGCTGTAGTTCCTCACATAGAACTGTTGCTTATTTGCTTCTTATTGGTTATCAATGGGGTACTAGCGGAGCCGAACGAAACGCGAAAGGAACAGTTCATATGCAATTTTTTTTTTTCGCGAAATGAAAGGGGCTAGTAACTGTTGCAGGTGGGAGTGAACAAAGAACAAAGAGGATGGGGCGTAGTGGAGGGCTCCCCAATTATTTGGAACATCTGGGGGGAAAACTGGGGAGTTAAGTTCCGCCTTCGAGAGTATGACGTGACAGACTTAAAGACCGTCTGCTGCCCCCCATTAGGCTGGCAACTGGCGCGGACGGGAGCCCTGGCACGCCATTATGGTTCCAAACCCGGCGTTTATTATGTGTAGCACCTGTAGTATCATGTGTAGCCCAATAATGTAGCACCTTACACTGATAGAGCGTGATAGAGGAATAATGTAGTAGGCAAAAGAAGCTTCCGCCGTTGCTTTCGCAATTCAACTAGGGTTAACCAAAGCTAAACCACAACAAATTTTATTTTATGAGGAGACCATAGCTCCTCTTTACGGCATAGCTGCGGCCAACCGAGGTCTCGCTTTGGCTTTAGGAGTGCAACAATAACGTCACCGTCGGTGATACCATGGCGTGCCTTAGTACAACCAATGAAGGACTCTGGTACGGCGTTATGCCAGAGTCCTTCAATGCTCGTTGTTGTGCCATGAAAGAGGTGGCGGCGTGCGCGTCAACTTCGCTTCCGCTTGGATTGTGCCAGTCGTTGCCTTCCTGTCGACATGTGTTGTAAAGTGCTATGTGATTGCGCGCACATGATACGTTCCGGTAGGAATGTGCCTCCTGCATCACAGACGGCGCATCTTCAAACTCCTCCGGAAGTCCGGCAAGAGGAAACGTACGCCGTCTGGTGAACGGCGACAACGTAATACCGAAGCACAATTTTTGAAACATGCATCCCAACGGACTCCAAGAGTGACCCAGTCACCTAATTCGCGCCGAGAAACGAACACAGAGATACAGCGCAAGAGGCGTGCTACTGAACGACGTGTTCGAGGAGTGGCGCAGATGAGTGTGAAGGAGAGTCAGTGCTTTCGCATTACTAACATTCAGCTCGCCGCAGTGATTGTTTTTTTAAATATATATATAATGGACATCTTTACAACGAAACCATGAAACACTTATCATGCAAATGTACATTATACACGAGTTGCACGGACACATTAACAAAGACTCAATACAACCGTTTATGAAGGGCTTACATGCGTAGCTATGTCACTGCACAATCCTGAAAAATCAGATCACCTGCCAACCTGCCTAGTACGGAAGGATGCGTGCAGTCACTCCAGATTTTGAAAGAGCAATGTTTACCGAGCGCCGAGCGCTGCCCCACAAGCCCATTGTTGGCTTGGGCAGGCTTGTATTTGTATGTAATTTTTTGAAATAAATAAATAATTTATATATATACCGCGTCGACCAGCGCAGGACAAACTCCTCTTCCCCAAGCACGGCCACCTCTTCATTTAAATGCGTGAATATGCTCTGAGCCGATAAAGTATCGGAAACCTGGCCCATTTCGCGTATCGCAGCAAAAATGTGAGGCCTCTCCGCTTCCATAGATCAAAACATTTCTAATCACATCATAAGATCTGTGAAGGTGTCGTTGTAGCGACTCTGACCCTGCATCTGGGCCGGAAACATACGCACCACTAGGCGCTAGAACATGCGCGCAACACAGCATTCATGCAACACATGACTTAGAAAATCTGTGCGGCCGCACTAAGGATGTGAGGTGGAGGGAGCCACGCCCCACTCCGCAAGGCGGGTTGGCAGTGCCTCCCACTCTCTTGGCCAAGCGAAGTCGCGGACATCAGCGTGGAAGGAAGGAGTAATCGTACTATTCCGATTTCTTCTACACGACTTCCTGTGCTGGTAATCGTCCAGGCGTTCAATATCTACGGTTCCATATATATCTGTAGGGAACATTTATTTGTGTCTCACTTTCACAGTGTTTTGCAACATGTGATTACACAAAGAGAAAATTTATTACCGCCAAACTGGGATAAAATATCACTAGCAAAGACTTGGTTAACCTAACAATTTCAAAGACAAAAATATGTGTCCCTTTCCGTCACTTGCAAGCCGTACAATCAAAATTGGTGAACAGATAAAAGGAAAATACTTGTTCCTTTACATCAAAAAGCTCTTATATTGACAGGTTGAAGAACACGTAAAAAAAGGAAGGGAGGCGAAAGGGCAGGCTAATATCCTACGATAGGATATAAAACCCTGCTGTCCATATTACGAAAAAAAAATTTAGAGGGCACTTTGGACCACTAAAGTGTGATAAGGCGAAAGCCAGGGGGGCGGAGGGGGTGAAGGGTGGCTGTTCCTGGCCCTACGGGGATGGGACGGTAGGTCAACGCCACTTGCGGCGGGGGCTAGCCAGCCACCAAATTTTTATCTGTTGTAGGCCTTCATAGCACACGCTACTGATTAGATGGTGGACGACGGCTGTTGCGAAGCGCGCCTTTCTCTCCATCTTTTTCTTTCTTCTCTAATTTCTCTCTTCTGTCCGCACGAGGCAGCGGAGTTGGCTCAGCTACCAAGCCAGTAGCAGGCCCGTGCATTTTCTTTTCCTTCTTCCTACAGCCACAACAACAACAACAGGCGTAAGCTATTATAGCGCGGCGGATGGTAGCCCTCAAGTACGGTACCTCTATCTTCCTCTCTTCTTTCACTCCCACCTTCCTCCCTTCCTGCACAACGATTAGATTGGTGCCAAGTTGAGAAGCACGCATCACTGAGAAATGATATTAAGCGCTCACGGAGAAGTCGTGCGGATTGCTAACGATGAACTACCTATTACAGGACATGCATTATTTCTCAGACTCTGCTCTCAACTATCCCGCATTTTTCTTCTCAAACACCTGATAGACTTTAGGAATTCAGGACTGTGACGATCAGTTTTGGGGTTTCCTCGAGATTTTAAATAAACGGGACGCATTGCTTTTAACCTGAGAGCGTTAAAACGCCGATCTGCAGAAAATTCGTGTGTGGCCACTGGATTTGAGGAAAGGAAACGTGCCATATCTGTCTTATTTCTCGATGGACACCTGATTGGTACCGTGAGTGAAGGGAGGAAAGTGGGAGAGAAGGAAGAGAGAGAAAGAAGTTCGGCAGTAGAGGGCTCTGGAATAATTCGACCACCCGGGGACCTTTAACGTTCACTGCACACGAGTGCCTTTGGTGCTTCGCCTCCAACGCGGCCATCGCGGCTGAGTTCGAATTGGGCGCTGGCGTTTTAAGCCATGGTGAATGTAGATGCTTTACTGTTACGCAACTGTGCAGATATCCAGCAACGACTGTCGAGGTCAAAAGGGACATCAGCTATGTGCAGCACGAAACTGAGCACGTAAACCTAGATTATACCCTTATTGAAATCATTCCCGCCGAGAAGGGACAGAGGAGCACCTACTACGTCCTCAACGTCTACAGCTCTCCCAAGGATCACAACCAGGAAACAAGCAAACTCCTAGAGAAAATTGTGAGAAAGGCCAGAAGGAACCAGCTTATCGTAGTTGGGGACTTCAACGCTCATCACCCTGAATGGGGTTATCTGAATACCAATGGTAAAGGCACAACAATACTAGGGATACTCAGGAGCTGGACCTCAAGCTACTGAATGATACTACGAAACCCACGAGAACCGGCAGTATATCGAGGGACACTAATCCTGATCTGTCACTAACTCGAAATGCGATCAATTCCACATGGCTCAATACCGGGAAAGACCTTAACAGCGACCACTATATTCTCGCCATTACAATACAAACCAACTCACGTAATAAGAGGGCATGGAACTCCTGTAAGCACACCAACTGGGATAAATTCTGGAAAGACAAGGAGAGTAATGCGCCGTGCCGCATCTCGGACTTGGAGAAGGGGGTCCAGGATATATGCGTAGACGCCATCAGTAGCATAGCACACCACCAGCACACTAGTAGCATAGAAACGGACGGGGAGCCAACCGTCATAGACTCCAGGCTAGCGCACATGTGGGAAGCCAGACACGCCCTCATGAAGAAATGGAAAAAGCAGATAATTAATCGGAAGCTCAAGTTACGCATTGCACGGCTTGAGAAGGAAATTGAAGATCACGCCGTTAACCTTACACGCCAGAACTGGTATCATGGTATGCGACGAACTTAACGGGCAGCTTGGAAACAAGAACATGTGGAGCCTTCTCCGCCACCTCCTTGGTCCAGCCAAGTCCAAGACAGTCAACATAAATGCTATAGACCAGATCATTCATGCATATCCCGGAAGCGGGGAACAATTGTTATCGTCGCTACAAGATAAATATGTAGCTCCAGCAAAGATGGAGATTTGTACCCGGACTACACGGGACGCGACAACCCAAATCTTGACGAGCCTTCCTCGGACGCAGAGATCTTGGCCGCACTGTCTCACCTCAGGACAAAGTCTGCGCCTGGACCAGATAAAATAAATAATAAGATGCTGCGGAATTTAGATCTAAAGTCGGTCACAGCGCTCACGGATTACTTGAATGGGTGCTGGGAGAGTGGTAGCATACCCCAATCCTAGAAGCACGCCAAGATGATTTTTATTCCAAACCTTAACAAGATGATAAACCTCGATAACCTAAGGCCAATCTCGCTCACCTCATGCTTAGGTAAACCCCGCCGGGGTGGCGCAGTGGTTACGGCGCTCGATTACTGTTCCCAAGGACGCGGGATCGAATCCCGGCCTCGGCGGCCGCTTTTCGATAGAGGCCAAAAGCAAGGCGCCCGTGTGCTGTGCGATGTCAGCGCACGTTAAAGAACCCCAGGTGGTCGAAATTTCCGGAGTCCTCCACTACGGCGTCTCTCATAGCCTGAGTCGCTTTGGGACGTTAAACCCCACAAACCACCAACCATCATGCTTAGGTAAGCTAATGGAGCATAAGGAAAATAAAACCGCAGCAGGCACAGGACGGAGGGTGGAGACAACACAGAGCGGTTGACCCCCCGTCCTGTTAAAATGGCGAGAATGACCCTCCGTCCTGTGCCTGCTGCGGTTTTATTTTCCTTATGTCAACTGGCCTACACTTCTTCAATGCTAATGGAGCATGCGGTGCTCAATAGAGTACAGGAATATGCCGAAGAATACTCGCTTCTACCACACATCATGGTGGGCTTCAGAAGGGGACTTTCTAAACAGGATGTCATGCTTCAACTGTCACATGACATAATTAACAGATCTGAAAAGGTAAATACGCAAACCATTCTGGCTACCGACCTAAAGAAAGCATTTGACAATGTACCCCATTATACTATACTAGAGCACCTAGACGAAATTAACCCTGGACGAAAGGCTTACAGCTACATCAAGGCCTTAACTGCATGTGGGCAATTTGAAATCCGACTCGATAAAGCTTGGAAACAGAGGCACCCCTCAGGGTGCTGTTTTCTCTCTGTTCCTCTTTAATCTGGAATTAATCAAGATCCCGGATAGACTCTTCAAAATACCAGGAGTACAGCACAGCCTCTACGCGAACGATATTATGGTGTGGGCAACTAAGGGCTCTCATGGTGAAATCGAGGCCGCTCTTCAAGCAGCTGCAGACGTCATCGATGAAGAGGCCAGGAGAGCGGGCCTAGAATGCTAACCTGAAAAATCGGAGCTTATAGTGTTTCAAAAAGGCAAATTAAATGCGCCCTTGACGACAGTCATTATACAGGGTGTGGAAGTAACAGAGGTTAAGGAGATCAAGATCCTGGGGCTCAGGCTACAAACATAATCATCATCATCACCAGCCCGACTATACCCACAGCAGGGCGAAGGTTTCTCCCATATTTCTCCACTTAACCCGGTTCTGTGCTAGCTGCATCCACTTGACCCCTGCGAACTTCTTAACCTCATCCGCCCACCCAGCTTTCTGCCGCCCCCTGCTACGCTTTCCTTCCCTTGAAATTCAGTTTGTAACCCTAAGCGACCATCAGTTATCCTCTCTTCGCACTACATGTCCTGCCCATGTCCATTTCTTCTGCTTAATTTCCGCTAGAATGTCGGTAACTTGAGTTATTTCTCTGACCCACTCTGCACGCTTCCTATCTCTTTATGTTACCCCTACCATTTTTCGTTCCATAGCCCTCTCAGTTGTCCTCAACTTAAAGTAGAACCCTCTTGGCTACAAACTAACTCTGGAAACGCGCCAGCAGTCAAACTCAAATGAGCGGTTCACAAAACAGCCATACTAATGCAAATAATTACTAATAGAAAACGAGGCATGAAAGAACACGACCTCTTCAAACTCATAGACGTCTCATCATAAGCAGGATTACATACTCCCTCCCGTACTTAAAACTCCAAAGAAACGAAGTTGCGAGAATCGACGCCGCCATTAGAATGGCTTATAAAACAGTAAAGGGCCTGGTTCGCTGGACTCCCAACGAAGAGCTTCTCAAACTCGGGGTCCACAATACCTACGAGGAACTCAAAGAAGCACAACGCACTATCCAAATAAGGCGCCTGTCTAGCATGCCCGCCGGTAGGACAATTCTTGAGAGATTAGGTATTGAGGGCGAATCCCTGCAAGACCGCCGACAAACTATTCCACGCGATATCCGAAAGGGGATCACCATCAAACCTCTTCCTCGGAACATGAACCCCCACGCCCATTAAGGCCGAAGAAAAGTACGAGCTAAGAGCCTGCACAAAACTCTGAGCCGGCTACAGGATGTCATCTACGTCGACGCCGCAGAAGACGCGGAAGACCCTAACAAATATTCGATATGTGGAGTCACACAGCCCAACACTAACCCAGCGAGACTCGTTATGGCGGAGACTGTTTTCACATCCAGACCCCTAGTGGCGGAGGAGGCCGCCATCGCCGCGGCCATCGCTTTTACTAATGCAACGACCATAGTAAGCGACTCCAAACTGAGAGTCAGTAACTTTGCTAGAGGTAGAGTCTTCAAACCTGCCTCGCAAATACTTAGTGAAATGAGAGAATCTCCTCTCTCGAGAGATATAGAATTAATATAGACCCCGCTCATGCGGGGAATCCGGGAAATGAGGCTGCCCACTAATACGCTCGAGAATTAGCCGGCCGAGCGGTGGCGCAAAATCAGGAACCGGAACCCATCGGTGAGCCAGCCGTATCATACCACGAAATCACTGCACATTACAGAGCAATAAGAAGAACACTCCCACCACCCCATAAAACACTGACCAGACAAGTAATACGGAGACAGCTATAGACGGGGACCCTCCTTAATCCAAGGCTAGATGTCAAAATTCATAAATAAGGATATGAATCCCTTCTGCCGGTTTTGCGGGGAGAAAGACAACTTCGAACATGTGATCTGAGCGTGCAAAGCCCATAAGCCTCCCTCAGAACTCTTGCCTGATCCCTCTAAAGAAGCTTGGGACAAGCTAAGGTACAGCGATGACCTTGGTATTCAGTTCAAGGCCGTCGAATCGACTGGCGTTGCCAAGCGTCTCCACGGCCTGCGGCACGCTAGCTGACCTCCCCTATTCCTCCCACATATTGTGAATACAGTTTTATCAGCCTCAGCCTCGGTGCCCTTTCGAGCTCAGGTGCGGTCCGCTAGAAGTCCGTGCTCAGGTGGTATACCCCTGGAGACGGCGGCTGTTTCGCAGTGCACTTTAGGTTGAAGCGGCTTCATTGTGCTCTCAGGTATTGAGGGCAAAATGTCATATGCCGTAACCAGCACCTACACCAGATGTAACGTGGTGGCGGCAATGCCGAAAACAGCAAACAAAGCGACGCGTTGACCTTAACTCTTTATTGCGTTGGCTTGCATCCGCAAAAGGATTAAACAACTCGAAGGCGGTCATAGCAGCAGAAGCGCGCGGCCGACATCGACCTACGAATTCCCGCAACCCTCGGCGATGCTCAATTTAAATTCGGCAAATGATCACCTGCATAAACGGCCAAAGTTGTGGCTGTAGGACGAAGGAAAAGAAAATGCAAAGGCCTGCTACTGCCTCTGTAGCTGAGCTACATCTGCTGTCTCGTGCGGACAGAATAGAATATAGAGAAAGAAGAAAAAAATAGGGAGAGAAAGACGAGTGCTGCATCAGCCGTCGTCCACCACCGAAGCGGAGGCGGGTGCAGTGACGGCCTATAACAGATAAAAATTCAGTGGCAGGCTAGCCCACGCCGCTAGCCGCGGTAACCTACCTGTCTCAGCCCCATCAGGGGCCACGAGCACCCACCCTCTGTCATCTAAACGGTCAATTGTTTTTTCTTTTATTTTAAACGGCCAAAGAAAATTTAAAAAAGCCTGGAACAGTGGTAGCAGCGCCGCTTGGCTCAAAATCGTTCGAGATTTATCTTGGTGGATCTTGCGCTACATAGGAAGTGATAAAGATGCATTTCAGTGACACTGTGTGTGAACAAAGAAGGGCAGAATATTGTCCTGCGTTCAATAAGCAAAGTGATAAGGACGCATGCCAGAGGTTCTTGGCAGCAATAAATAAAAGTTAGAATCCGGCGCGGCGTTATAGTACAAAACAATGTGAAAGACTGCTTTTATCTAGAACTTGCAGAAAACTGTGCTCAATATTTGTGCAGCAGACCGTCGCATCAGTACGCTGTAAATGCCCTCATGATATTGTTTGTTTATTTGTTCGTGTGTTTGTTTTGTGGGGTTTAACGTCCCAAGAGGACTCAGGGTATGAGAGACGCCGTAGTGGAGGGATCCGAAATTTTCGACCGCTTGTGGTTCTTTAAGTGCGTTGATATCACACAGCACACGGGCGCTTTGCTTTTCGCCTCGATCGAAAAACAGCCGCCGCGGCGGGGATTCGATCCCGCATCCTTGCTCGTGATATTGCACTCTGAAAACGTATTACCCTACAAGGGAGTAAAATGGCAGTAACATGTTTTTATAGCACATTTCCTAACAGGGAAGTGTACCCTTCTCTTGCCCTGAAATAGATTTATATCACTAAAGATACGCAATATTTTTAGTGATATAAGAATAGAGACATTACCTCTTCGAAACAGGTAAACTTCTTGCTGCTACCAAAATTTTAATTCAGGTTTTAATGCTATAAGTGGTATTCTTAAGGTATATGGTGCCATAGTCAAAATTTTCCTTTCGTGGTTGCGTATATCAAGTCATTATCTTTTATGTATAAAGGAGAACCGGACAAGGGTTCAGGGGGAGCCTCAGTTCGTAATTAAGGCGGTAGCATACAGGGTACTGCACACCAACCGTATCATCATCCTCATCATAATCATAATCAGCCTGACTATACCCACTACAGGGCGAAGGCCTCTCCCATATTTCTCCAATAATTCGGTTCTGCGCTAACTGCATTCACTTGACCCGTGCGAACTTCTTAGCCTCATCCACCCACCTAATTTTCTTCCGCCCCCCGCTACGCTTTCCTTCCCTTGGAATCCAGTTTGTTACCCTAAGCGACCATCGGTTATCCTCTCTTCGCTCTCTTCGCACTACATGTCCTGCCCATGCCCATTTATTCTTGATTTTCACTAGAATGTCAGTAACTTGTTATTTTTCTGACCCACTCTGCAGGCTTCCTATCTCTTAATGTTACCCCTACCATTTTTCATTCCATAGCCCTCTGGGTGGTCCTCAACTTAAGTAGAACTCTTTTGGTTAGCCTCCACGTTTCAGCCCTATAGGTTAGTACAGGTAAGATGCAACTGTTGTATACTTTCCTCTTGAGCGATACCGGTAAGCTGCTTGTCATAATCTGCGAGCGCTTGCCAAATGCGCTCCACCCTATCTTATTCTTCTTGTTATTTTCTTTTCATGGTCCGGATCTGCGGTTACTACCTGTCCTAAGTAGACATATTCGCCTACACCTTCCAGTGCTTCGCTGCCTAACGTAAACTGCTGTACTGTCCCAAGGCTGTTGAACCGTATAGCATCTTCATAGATTTATTCATTTGAACCTCGGTTAGCTATTGTATACCCTGCATGCTACCATTAAGGAGTTCGCTAGCGGGCATTTCACTTCCTATTAAGCTCTTATAAGGTCAGTTGAGTTCAGTCGTTCAGTCGTGTCCGACTCTTCGTGACCCTATGGACCATGTCACGCCACGCTTTCCGGTCTCTCACTATCTTCTAAGGTACTTGGTGTCTATAGTGCACTCGTCAGGCGCATTCTCGCCACTTCATCGTAGATATTAATTACGGAAGTGTTTCGCCACTTCATCGTAGATATTAATTACGGAAGTGTAAAAGGATAGAAAAAATACCCTGGTTTGTCATCCCACAGCAACCGTTCAAACATCTGTTCAGGAACAAACTTCTGAAAAGGCGAAGAGCCACGATCATGTTTCTAGACAGAACGCACGCATTAAATCTAAAACGTGTCCTTTCGCAAACACATTCATACCGCGCACAAGCATCGGATGTGTCCATTCGTAGAATACTTCACCGCTGCACAAATTTTCACGGACTGCTGCGCCTTCGTTATAGAGTATGATAACTTTTTTTTTTTTTCAAACAGCAGCAATCCTACTAATAAATTTGTTTACAGGAAAAAAAAATCACAATATCACACTTTTCTGCGTACACCTTAACCGCGCTGCAACGGATGGGAGGAAGATTGGAATGAAAACGGAGAGAAAGAGGTGCCGTAGTGGAGGGCTTCGGAATAATTTCGATCCCCTGGAGATCTTTAACGCGCATTGACGTAACACCACACACGAACGCACTTCCGTTTCGCCTCCATCGCAACAGAGCTCCGGGGTAGTTTTCGGGCATCTTAACCACTGCGCCACCGCGGCGGGTTCCAATCAGGATACATACCTATCTGTTTTTGGGTCAAATTTCACAAGTATTTTGCCGCACAGTCATGTACTATCAGCAGCAAATGAAACGCAAACGATTCCATTGAAACACAGCCAGAAAATGAGATCTGGTATGAAGAGATATTTACTGCTATGATGTTTAATCTGAGGGAACTAAATATCACTACAGGTTGATTTCACTTAGAAGGCGCGAAGACTGTCCTTTAGATGTGTTAATCACCTTTGTTTGTGTTCTTTATCAAACAGTTAATAACACCTCTGATCAATTATACCTCCAATACGACCTTAACAAGATTCAGGAGTGGTGTGGTATTTGGCAAATGGAACTAAACCCTCACAAATGCAGTGTACTGTCTTTTCATCGCCGCCGCAACCCACTCATATCCCTTTATCAAATTGCCTCCGTTCCCGTGCTACCAGTGCTATCATACAAATATTTAGGCGTAACTCTGTGCGCTGATTTGTCCTGGAAAACTCATATAACTAACATCATTTCTTCAGCTAACAAATCCCTTGGTTTTCTAAGACGTCATCTTCGCGATGCTCCCGTGCACGTCAAGTTACTAGCTTACGAATCACTTGTGAAATCAAAGCTAGAATATGCATCACCCATTTGGCACCCACATCAAGCTTACCTCACCAATGCACTAGAACTTTTGCAGAACCGCGCCGCCAGATTTATTCATTCGTCTTACCATTACAGCACCAGTGTATCATATCTGAAATCCCTTTCAGGTTTACAGCCACTCGAGATACGCCGCCGCATAGCCAGTCTTTCACTGTTTCACAAGTTTTTTTACGGCCCTCTACAAACTGCACCCTATATGGTCCCGCCAGCACGCATATCTCACCGCACTCTCCACCATCTCCAGATCAGCCGTCCACGTGCACGAACCGTCACCTTCGCAAACTCATTTTTTTTCACGCGCCGCTGCGGACTGGAATGGCCTTCCCGAAGAAATTGCAGCAACAACCTGTCCAATAATCTTCGCACAAAAAGCCTACAGCTATTTATCATCATAGCACATGACTTTGTACCATGTCATCCAAAATTTGTATCCACCCCTTATGTAACGCCCCTCAAAAGGGGTCTTTAAGGAAATAAAAATGAAATGAAATGAAAAAAAAATGAAATTTTCTGTCTAGGAGCTAATATATTTGTGATTTTCGAATTTTTTGTTATTTTGTTCGTGTTTCATTTTTTCCTGATAGCAATCATATAGGTACGTACCAATTTCATCGTTGTTCTACCACATCCATCGTCATCGTTGCCTTGTCTTCATTTGGCACCCCAAGGCTACCTCTGCAAAAAGCGCTTATGTGGTGGTGATGCAAACGGTTATTGCCTCTGAAAAGAGGGAGTTACACAAAAGGTTGCTCTGGGGACAGGCTTAGTGCCCTTCCCCTCACAAACACTAGGTGGAGCCTCAAGTACGGGACCCCAGTGGATTCCAATGCCGCCATTGCTCGTTTGACCATCGTCTTTCGGGCTTTCAAGTCGGAGCAGGTGAGTAGGGTCGCCTAGCATCCCTCCGGGGTGGGGTTCGGGTTGGTTGTAAGGGAATGGTTGGAGGGGCACGCCCACACTATGTGGAAGAGCTGTTCAAAGTCAGTGCACGTGGAGGAACCCCAGCTGTGGTTGAAATTAATCCTGAGCACTCCAGAATACGCAGTCCTTCACAGCCCTATATGCCTATTCAGGACGTTAAAACCCCCCAAATCATTTACCTCACCACTTGTTATATTTGTTCAGTGGTCGACTGAAAATGACAGCTCAAAATGGCGGGCCTTACACGGCTTGAATTGAGTAAAGCTTTGTTTTATCTGCCTGCTCTAACAGTACACCGGTCATGATCTCAAAAGTCCTAAAAGCCTCTTGAAGGCCACATTAAGAAAATGATTAGTCGACAAGCTCACTTAGCTAGAGCTATTTTTGCAGCACCTGTTCCTCAGAGAGGAGCTTGTCAGGCAGCATGACGCAATTCTTCTGTTTTGAAACAAATCTCGCAACAAAAGGTTCCCTTAACGAGCAGCCGTCATTGCACGCTCTGTCACCCTTGTCCATTGTTTAGCTTCGACCACGCGTCTCTGGGACAATTATGGTCTAGACATGCTCCTGCATGTCTTCAAAGAACGCTGCTCGGAGGTTTCCGTGTGGTGTTTAGCTCTGGAGCTTATCTTGTTAATCTATTTAAATGCTGCGCTGGACTGATTACTTGTCAGTTCCAACTTATTTTTAGAGCCAACCATCTGCTTGCAAGCCTTGTAACCACAGCTTTTTGCTTCACCTCTTAGCTTTGCTTGCCTAGCTTCCTTGACTCATCTGCCGAGAGGAAAGGCAGAAAAAAAAAAAAAAAGCATTTTAACGCTAAAACCTCTGAGACAGATGCCGGCTGTGTGTATATACCACAACGCCCATTCAGCTTGTCGTACACATGCTTGATTGACAAGAATTTGTTGGGCGGATTGCTTCCGGGCAGAAACCGAGATGTATAGTTGTAGTCGAGCTTCCTGAAGTCTGTTCTATAAAAATAAAAGGTCTGGCTTTGCTAGTGGCACATATTTTTTTTACTGTACAAGAGATAATTCACTAGTTTCTTAGACAGCCCCCTTAAGTTATGAGTTCAATATGTAGCTGTTTTTCTCATCGCCGTACCCTACTGAGTAGCCTTGCTTTGCGCATACTTTCGATAATGTCTATCGTATGGCAATTGTCACCTTACTGCAGGCTCTAGTCGACTGTTTATTTATTGCGCCAGATTAATAATGGCAATTTCCGTTCCCTTTTAAGGGTCCATCGAAGCACTGCAGTGTGCTTACTGAGTGCTTCGACGGTAATTTCGACGGATCTCAACACAGAAGAAGCACTTAAAAGCACACTGGAATGCTTCGCCTTCGGTATATTCGAACACGCCTCTACACAACGCCTTATCCACTTCGGCCTTCGCAACAGGTGGGGGGAGCTTGTGGAGGTCCACAAACTCAGCCAGTTGGAACGCTTAAAACTAACAGACCCAGGACGTGTAACCTTCAAGAAACTGGGATACAGAGAAGACGTAGAACCAAGATGCATCGATACATCAAACAACGCATCCGGACGAAATCTGCGGAGAACAATTTCAGAGAAGAGACCTCTGCAACTGTTCCAACAAATGACACTTTGGCGAAGCAGAAGAGGCTGCAGTCGCCTTGCACTATTGACGTGCAATGAATATGGCACCGCCTCATTGATTCACAATTTATATACAGAAAACGCCAAAAGGGAAGAATTTCCAGCATAGCGCTTCAAATCCCTCGTCGAGCCACAGCACGCCGCCTTCGAGGCTCCTACATCATACACTCCGGAAATACTCACCCGAAAGGAAACGAGGCCGCCAATGCCTCAAACCAAACATACGCTAACCGGACATTGCAGCCAAGAAATATACTGACATCCTCTTGCACTACACACTTGACATAATGAAATATCCCGATCCCATTAAAAATTATAAACAAGAGAAAACCTTTTTCGAAAAATCTAAACGAACGGTCACGTCCACGGTATCTTACTACACAGGATCTCACCCACCAGCTACAGGTACGAATGCACATTATATAAGGTGCCAAAACGTCCTACAACATATGGCGTGGATGTGCTAGAGACATTGCACCATAACCACCAAATGCCTAATAGAACAGCACTGGGAGACCCGGCAGTAAAGCCACAGCCTGGACGATCAGCGTAGTCCTGTCGATCGGACTCATGGCTCGGGTCCACGGCTTCCTGGACTGAGAAGGCTGCCCACCTAGGATGGATATATCACGCCTGTTCCAAATAAAAGTTTATCGCTCTCTCCGTGTTGTGTGGCGGGTGCGGTGAAGCGGAGATCATGCGGTTTCTCCTGCCGTTCTATAGCGTTGGGCAGTGTGCTTTTTGCACTTCTTACGAATTTCACGATTGCAACCGCGTGATAAAATCTGCAGCGTGCGACGCATATAAATTCACCTCAAGTGATATCATGCACGTATGAAAGTTCGTTTCCGGGCAAGCGAACGTGATAGGTCTTCCTTCAATCCTACAAAAAAAAAAGAAAAAAAAAAGAAAGCTCGAAAAAGTGGTACAACCAATAATGCACAAGTTGAGGGATTCAGGGTCGCAGCAAAGATCGACAGGCGTTCGTCTCAGAACTCGATTCTCTTGTTCCAGTTCGTAGAAAATGACGGAATTCCGTGTTTTCCCTAGTGCAAATCTATAGCTTATGAAAACGTTAGCTATGGTAAGTTTCATCGATTGTGATTCTCCGATAGCAATCCGGCGTAAACGAAGTCGCCCAAAAGTTTAATTTAACTTCACTAAGGCAGATCAGTTAATTTCGCGTTTAATAAGATGCGTTTGCCATTAATAATATACATGTATTATTATTTTTAATTATTTTACGCCAAAAAAGCAGAGGAGTTAGGATTGTGATTGGATTGTTAAAACGTTTATTTGGGGCCTGCAGTAGAACGCGTGCTCCGAACGGGGCCTACGTCGTCGCATCAATTAAAATATAACCCTCCGGTAGCTAACTGAACGGGAAGACTCGCCACGGCAGAGATTCGAACCGGCGAACTCGGATTCCCCAGCCGAACATTATATCCACTGGCGGCGGACGTAGTACACTTATATACCAAGACACAAGAAAGAACAACAAAGGACGGAAGGAGATCCTGAGCAGAGCAAGACATCCCAGTGTTGTCGATGCAAACAAAGGGCCAGAAACAGACAGTGCAACGTGAGGAAGAAAGCGATCGCTTCCGCCATGGTCAGCAGCTCGACCGGAGATGATGTATACGCGCCGGAGCTGCCACGCACGTGATCCTGAATAGCCCGACCACGCCTCGCGGGCAGTGCACCGCAGGTGCAACTTCCCTCCATCCGCTCGGCCCAAGGTCGCAGCTCTTGTTCTTGCCAGAGATGCGGGTTTTGTTGCAGTTGCTGTTGACAGCTGCTACCCAGTGTGGAATCGCTTACTTCCTTTCGAGGATATCCAGCCTCACACACAACGGGTGCGCATATGCTGACTATAGTATGTATTGTGCAGATAGAATCGGCCGCAATATAATATTATCGTTTTCTTCGGAGAAGTAGGCAGACCATTATGAAAATATTATGAAAAATATTGTCTGCAATACATCAATAGTAAAAGCGGCTAATATCTTCCACGAACAGGTCCACTGAATTTTCAATCCTTATTCACCGTAACCGCTGTAAAACATTTCTGGGATTCCACATTGAAAATACTGCCACAAGGGAACTTAGAAGAAAGAAAGGAAAATACTTTAATTGAGTCTATGATGTTTTTTCGGCTGTTATGGGGCCTCTTGAGAGGTGTCTCCTTGTTGTATCCCCAGGAGTCTTCTCCGTCGACCTCGTCCACCTCTAACCAATGGTCGGTTGCCCTCAGTCCAGGGATTTTCTGGTTATTGCCGCCCGCTGAGATCCCTTTACCGGTCTTTTTAGCGGTCGCTGGACAGCAGTCCCCAAGGCTCCGCACTCGGGTTTTCTATTTGGGGGACCACGTCTATGCTTTGACAGGTCCATGCGATTGAAAGACGACAATAAGAATCTTGGTCATATGGTTCCAATTTAACGCAATACCCACACTTTCACCCTGCTCAGAGCAACAACGCTTACAGGTTTACAAGTCGCACGCATCATCAGCCACATCACCAACAGGCGACATGGCACGCGCGAAAAGAACACTATAAAATTAGTCAGAAACGTGTTAGTTAGCCGAATCACGTACAGGGAACTTTTAATACGTGGATCCCCGCTCAGCCATAAGGTACGGCGCGGTCAGGTGCTGTGTATCCGTGACGGACATTTTCATTATAAGTTACCGGATGAGATCAAAATAACTCTTGATTAAACGGAGCGCACGTCCACAAGCACATAGCTTTCCAGTTTATGTAAAAAAAAAATGCCATGCTTTGTGGAGTCGGATGCCTGTTTGTCATCGAGGGTAGAACGAAAGGAAGAGGATGGCCATACAGTATGAAGGAGGCACTGAACAAGGGTTGAGGGCGAGCCTCAGTTCGCCAGCTGAGACAACCTTTCGACAAGTTGACTTGTCTGATAGTCGAAAAGGGGACGAAGACAAGTCCCCATGTCGAAGCGCTGACTCGACTTGCGAACAAACGCTTGCTTTCATTTTTTGAGATCGAAGAAAATGCCTACTGCATAAATTTTATTCTCAATGTTCGAAATATTTTTTTCTTTTATGTTTTAACAAAGCAAATCAACCGATTTACCTTTGTGGAACGCGTACTGCCGAGGTTTGATAATGTCCTTTCTGAATAAGAAGCTACTCGATTTATTGTTGATTACCTGCTCAGATATCTTTGAAAACGCCAGAACGTTCTTGTCGCCTTCCTCGTGTACCGCGCAGACGCCGGCAATTTACATTTTATCAGGGGTCAAACCGTAACGTAAGATAAAGATCTGTGAAAGAAGTAGGCTTAACAGGTTAGCCACCGCTTCACTGGCCGAATCGGTACTTCATCGTATCCGCTTTTGCAGAGCTGCCCTTGAGACTTTTCAGCACGGATTCAACTTCATGCGCCGTAGTCGGAGATAAAAATATTTAGTCGGCCAATCAATCGATCATAAAAATAAAATTCAGAGTGAGTGCTCTCAAAACTATGAGAAGCGCCCGACGTTATAAGTCGTATACATGTGATTATCATGAGCGTCAATTTGTGCTGCAGGGCACTTCAGAAGTGCAAGTTGGAGCAGGTGATGATGAGACGATTTGATATGCTTGCAGCCTTTCGCTGTGCTACATGCACCACACAATGGTCGCCACTGTGACGTAGATGCATACTCCCCCCTATGAATTGGGGACTGAATTTTTCAGTCAAGGTGCAGCCTGAACAGGCAATGACGTCAATCAATTATGAGTTCTTGTAGGGCAGTAAGCGCAAGTTTGCGAAAAGAGGGATTTCATTAGAGGTCAAACTTTTTCAGGGCGACTGCCGTAAAATAGTGCCGTAAAATTTTCAACATAACGCTATGTGCTCACTTTCCTGAGATCAGGGCTAAGCTTGATTCTAGCCTTTTTATATTTCAGAAGTTTATTTCTTCTTTGGTTCTGATAAATTCCTTTTCGGTCATTGATTCTTTCCAGAAGTTCCCTTGTAACTTATGGTATCTTTTGCGACATTTAAAGACGTAATTTCTCTGTTTAAATACTGTTTAGTGGAATCTAATTACTTTGTCGAGAAAAAAACAATGTACGCATTATTGGCATATTCAATGTTTAAGGCTTCGCTCCGATCTGCAGTATTTGACAGCATGCTACCGAAATGAATAATTGCATTTTCGCTAATGTGCCGTTTGGTTATGCTGTATTCTATGTGTTGGGCCTTGATTTTCAACAGGCCGGAAACAGAAAAAAGGCATGTGGTCATTACTACCAGTTGCTTGGATACCTGCATGGACATAATCTTGTTAACAGCTGATGATGATGGTGCTGAAAACGTTTTTATTGAAAGGAAACGGAGAGGAATTTATGGGAAGGTTAGTCGGTTCCATGATGGCTCGCTATTTATCGAGGTCCGAGCTGGGCAAGGCTGCCTTCCATCCATTCCATGAACGTTGGCTACTTTATAGTGTCTAAAAGCACTATTGGCCTGGCAGTTCCATATCATATAGTACAAATCTAGTTTTTGCCCGCCAAATTCAGATTCGTCTAAAAAGGATTCTGGATCGATAGCTTGGAGCTTTACTGAATTGTTAAAAGACAAGGTTTGCAATCTGCGTAAATTTCACTGCAACTGATAAAACAAAAATAGTAGGTTTTCACTTTAAACGAACTAGCCCGCAACAACACGCTAAGGGAAGCGAGAAATGGAAGGGAAAAAGGCGAGAGTGAAAGCTGAAAGAAAGAGGTGCTGTATGGAGGGCTGCGGAGTAATTTCGACCACCTGGGGATTTTTAGCGTGCACTGACATCGCACTGCATACAGATGGCTATCCGTTTCGCCTCCATCGAAACGCAGCAGTTGGCGATTGGCAGCTGGGTTCAAACCCGAACCTCGTGTTTTAGTAAGTACGAAAAATCCCAGAAATAAAAACTGAGACAGTTTGGTTCCGCCAACCAACGTATAGTATCACGCGAAAGCATACTTGAAACTTAGTTCCTGCGGAAGTTTCTGCGGCGCCAAGACGGCAGTGAGATAGCGCTGTGCCTGGGGCGATAGCGCAGTGCTTTCATGCGGTGGTTGCTAACTTACATGTAAGCAGTATAAGATATACCTCGCCATCCCTTTGCCCCTGGTGTGGCGCCTGCGCCACAGAGCATATATACATCAGAGGGTGTGCAGCGAGGCCTTCGATGTCCAGCTAAGGACCGCCCGCCTGGTCAGTGAAGCAGCAAAAGATAACGAAAGCCTGGTCCATGACCTGCTCGTCACTTCGCCATTTCCCTTTCCCCTTCACAAATTTTGCCCCACTTCACCCCGTGCAGTGGCCAGCGAAGCTGGTCTGTTCGAGCTGATTCGGTACCGAAAACTAATGGCAGCTTCATTTGTTCGTGCATATATATACTACCCAGAGCAAAACAAAAAATTGCCGTGTTTGTGGAGCAGCTGTAAAAGCAACGCGTTGCTATGCAACTACATAACAGCTGCACAGCAACGCGTTGCCAAGGCAACGGCAACTCCCGCAGTATGACGTCGCAGCCGCATGGCCAGTGCTGAGATTTAATTGTTGACAAATTTGTTCCTCATTTCAGCCAACTACACTAAGCTAGGTAAAAGAAGAACGAAAAATGTGCACCAACACTTTTGCACGATATTAAAATGTTTGCCTAAATTTCTTCCATCTTTTTATTTCTTCTAAGTTCAGAGGCTTCAAAAATCTCCTGGCTTTCACAACTGTGGTCGTGAATTAGAATTTTCGCTCTAAATACTTCTGTGGGAAATTATGACTTAGGAGTTTCCCGTGAGAAGCGAGTACATCACATGGCTACATCCACATGTGACCCAGGCCACAAGAAATTTGGCCTTGACTCGGCCTTGGCTGATCTGAAAAACATCTTAAAAGTCGTTGGTGTTGTAAAATGCTTGCTAGCGCATTCGAAACTTGCTTTTGCAGAGCATGAATGACCTGTAGCCTTTTTCCACCTTCGGATGTGCCAAATCCTGTTTTTTGTTCTGGTACTTACTCATTTTTTACTGCAGCTATTTTGCTCCTGCCTTAATGAAGCTCTTGAACACGAGGATATGCCATAGGCTGAATACCTGCTACATCAACCGTATTTCTACGAATGCGGTGTGCAGGAGACACCCGTTACATTGAAGAGCCCCATGTGGTCTAAACTAATCAGCAGTCCTGCACTGCAGCGCTCTTCTTAGCCCATGTGTCACTTCGAAACGTTAACTATCCTGTTCCCCTCTCCACCCCACAATACATAAACAATAAGAACTTTGTTATATGCCCATGGTGCGGCGAGGTACTTTTCACCGATTTACTTAAAAAGCATCTACATTAAAATCAGTTGCCAGGGGTAAAGGCAAAACGACATTATAATGGGAATGTTTCAATGAAACGCCACTTTGACGCAGTAAGGCAAAAACTGGGCCAATTATATTGGATTCAAATTTAAGGTACTCAGCGAAAGACGAGGACGAAATTAAGGAGTGTCATGTCTTGCTCCTTCCGTTCGTCGTAGTGTAACGCTGTCTTGCATAACCGTAAACGGCAAGAACGTCGATATGCGATATTCATGTGCTGCAGGAAACACCAAAGTATGTACGCCTTTCTTGATAGCCGTCCTTAAACTCATCCCCCCCCCCCCACCTGTCGTCAAGGACGTCTCTTTCCACAGCCCAGACACGGATCTTAGTTGTTGTAGCAAAGTTGGACAGATCAACGACACTATTGAGTAGCGCCGTCTTGATGGAAGCTGGAGCAGGGCATGTGCAGTGGAAATCACTCACTGTGAAAGGCTATATTCATAATATCGATCGGAACATCCAATATTGATAATTTAGCTGGGTAAAAAGCTCCCTGCAGGCGGCTCACTGGCAAGCAAAACCTTTAAATAGAGAAGATGTCTTCCTTAAATGTCTAGGCGGTTTCAGGACAACACACACACACACACACACACGCACATACACACGTTAAAGAACTTCAGGTGGTCGAAAATTCCGGAGCCGCGTCTCTCATAGCCTGAGTTGCTTTGGGACGTTAAAACCAACCAACCAACCAACCAAAACCAACCAACCAACCAACCAAAACCAACCAACCAACCAACCAACCAAAACCAACCAACCAACCAACCAAAACCAACCAACCAAAACCAACCAACCAAAACCAACCAACCAACCAACCAACCAAAACCAACCAACCAACCAACCAACCAAAACCAACCAACCAACCAACCAAAACCAACCAACCAACCAACCAACCAACCAACCAACCAACCAACCAA
>NC_139352.1:7834263-7954263 GCF_055883805.1 Amblyomma maculatum
ACTACCTTGTCAGGCCTTCAACTGGCAACGGCGCAACTGTGAATAGCAGCGTTGCATGCATATGGCCGCTCCTGTCCAAGCTGGCGGAGCGCCAGTGATGGATCGTCCCACACAGGCGTTTGAAACAAAACAGACACGTCGGCAGAGGAGGGGACAGCGTTCTTTTTTGTGCACTTAGTGCCTGTCTTTGCTCCTCTCCCGGAAACTTTCTCATGTAGGTGACGCGTGCTGCATGCCACTACGCTTTTTATTTGCAGTGCGGGTGGACTGCTCGGGCTGTGTAAACAGTCGACTTTGGCTTTCACGTACATACGCTTCTAAGCGTTCTCGATAGAACACTGTGTTGTTATTTTTCCGGCTAACCTAACCGTGCCTTGCGTCATGATGTTGATATATTACTGATGTGTACTTTCGTTGCTGCGCTGTTACTGCCTTACGATCAAGCTATAATGATTGAGAGGCCGGAGCAGTAAGTCCCATCTTAACTGACATGGTTCTTTCTTATACTGATTATATTCGCAAGAAATAATAAGCACCTAAATGGTATGCAAAAATAATAAGTGCGCTTAAACTAAATATGAAAGTGCCGTATGAAATGCGGAAAAATAATTATGGAGCTTGATTGTGTAATCATCTCTTGGGTGCAGCACAGAGACCCTAAATGTGCCAAAAAAGAATAAATTAACGAATGCTCGCTGTGAAGATTAAAAAGGTGAAAATTCGTAAATGTCGGCCCATTTACTCCACAAAACAAAAAGCCGACTTGGCGAAAATCAGAGCTGGCATGTATGTATGTATGTATGTATGTATGTATGTATGTATGTATGTATGTATGTATGCATGTATGTATGTATGTATGTATGTATGTATGTATGTATGTATGTATGTATGTATGTATGTATGTATGTATGTATGTATGTATGTATGTATGTATGTATGTATGTATGTATGTATGTATGTATGTATGTATGTATGTATGTATGTATGTATGTATGTATGTATGTATGTATGTATGTATGTATGTATGTATGTATGTATGTATGTATGTATGTGTAGACAAAGAAGAAAGAGCGCATGCACCTTTAAAACAGTTAGAGAACGAAAACAGCCTCTGCTATTTAGCAGAGGGAGAAAAATGCCGTCGAAACACGATCGCGGACAGTAATCGTCTGGATTGCCTAGCTTACTAAAATCCGATTAATAGAGGTAATCCCTACCAGAGCGCATTAACGCTGGGGATAAAACAGCAGGATAAGCATTGCACGAAGCATTCCTCTGGATCAGAACGGCACTGTATATAATTGCATTGGTAGCAACACTGCTTATATATCCCACTGAATAGCTAAACCATTTTGTTTCTTTTGTGGTGGCTGGATCAAATCCCGGCAGCGGCGGCTGCGTTGCGACGGGAGTAAAGCGCGAACCCTTCTGTGTGCTGCGCGATGCCAGCTGCTGCCGACCAGTCAATATCTTCGTCTTTTCAGTGCGAGGTTGAAAAAGAATATTTAGGACACGTAACTAAAATCCTACTTTAATTAAAGGCATGAAGCGATAGCGTTAATGCCTCCCTTCTGCTCTTCCGTTTGCAGATCCTCATACTCTGCATGATGTTTGCTACTTTTTTATCGCCGATATGCCTAATTTGTGCCCTTGCTATCTCACATGTACTCATTAGCACACAGTCGTAAGGTACAATCCCATGTTAAAGATAACGTGACACGTAACGATGTTGCAACGCTAAACGCTAACCGTAATATGCTTCTATCGGTTAAATAGCTCGCTTATTAACGCCAAAGTTGGCACACATTTAGCATACAACCATTTATCATTTTTAATTTCAATATGAAAGATGCCATTGCCTGATTCGATCAGAATTAATTTGAAATACACGTAGTCTGTAGCATTGGTGACTCATAGGAAGCCTTTTTTTTTTTCGGAAGGGGGGTGTCGCCGATGTGAGGAAGAAGCGAATTTCGGATTAATTCTGAACGCAAGTATATATAATCCAAACAGGTATTTAAAATGATAGACGGTTGCACGCTATCCATGTGCTGACATTTAGCGCTAATGAGCAAGCGATTTAACCGAAACAAATACAGTTCGCGTTGAGCGTTGTAACAGCCGCCCCGCTATAACCAGGCCGTATAGCAACATGCCTGCGTCGTCTACAGGTAGCGTGTCTAACTCAGGATCGAAGTGTTCCGGAGGGTTCGATTCCTGTCACACGCTCCCATCTCAAGGATGCAATTCGAGTTGGCAGCTGCTGTCAAGTCACTCATGCCTTGTGGTATCGTGGCATTTAACAACCCGCGTACTTACCAGTGCTCGGCCGTATACGAGCACTGGTAAGTACGCGGTTTGTTAAATGCCACCATACCACAAGGCATGAGTGACTTGACAGCAGCTGCCAACTCGAATTGCATCCTTGAGATGGGAGCGTGTGACAGGAATCAAAGCCTCCGGAACACTTCGATCCTGAGTTAGACTACGCGCCTTCCAACTACCCCTTCAAAGAGGCGCTCGCGTAATTTTTCGCTCACAATGCCGAAAACGCCGATGCCGAATTTTGTGGAGAACGGGGTCTTTAAGACCTTTCTTGTTAGTAATCGGTTGAAGTTAATCCCGGTCATCCACGCTACGGCGGTCTTCCATAACTCACGTGTGGTTTCGGAAAACTAAGTACTGCCTGTAACCATCCACTTTCGGCTTAGTTTCTTGCTCCATGCATAGCAGTCCTGACAGATAGACGAAAGCGAAAACAGTTCCACATTAAAGCAGGCCACAAACTCCAACTGTTAGCGACGTAATTAAGAGTTGCGTATTCAAGCCATTTCAACGTTCCTCACCATTTTGTTACTTTCCTAGACCTGGATCGGAGTAACAAAATACGGATTCCTCGCTTACTCGAAACGAGAGACCATTTTGTTTACTTCAAGAACCTAAACCCACGGAATTATTGCCACGATCAAACGGTCGCTGCCGCAATCAATTCCAGGAAACGTAGTAAAAGAAGTCGCCGAAGAACACCTCTCGCCTCTATGGCTGCCCTTGTACGACTCAACAGGGCCATAAAATGGCACAAATGGACGCCACAGACGCTAGATAACTGTGGCAGCTCCGGTAAGTACCTCGCCTCTAGTCCGAAGCACGTAGAAAAACAGGTTCCGAGGTCTTGGCGTAACGGCGGGCCTTTTATAAAGCCAGCTGCACGGCAACCTGTGTGGGTATTGATGGGCGCGTCTTCGGGCGCTCCGTTTTTGGCGAAACAGATGCCGTCAAGATCCTGCCTCTCCAACCTCGGAAGTGACAGCCGCTTAAAGAGTGATAGATCTGCGAAAAGTTTTGAATATGAGCAGCGCCGACGCTCCGAATTGTGGTAGGAGTAATATTTGAAGGAATGAGAGAAGGAATAAACATATCTGTAGAGTGGGGTGAAGAGGTGACTGGAGCAAAGCAGGTGGAATCTTCATTCCAAGGCCCCGGTGGCTCCAGCTGATGCTGTGGAGATGGCGATGACCACTTTCTGAGCTTTGTCGTGACGCTGGGGCTAAGTGGACCCGGCCTTCACTTGGTAGCGTGCAGAGACTCCGGGTTTATGAAGGATTGAATCTTCGAAGTTGGTAAAATATATACAAACAGGTTTAATGGCACTTTGAGAAAACGTATTTACATGAAAAAGAAGGGTATATCAGCAAAATGGCAAGCGTTAAGAGTTCATAGCGACAAGCGTCGCCGTTTACCCAGGGCTCAGAGCCTCATTTCGTGCTCTGCAACGTCCTTAAAACCCCCTATGTCCAGCCCCTCTCTGAAGATGCTGACCAACCAGTTCCAGGGCACGCCCCTCAGATATCGGCATCCAATCGAACACATCACTGCACTGATGGTCTGATTCACTGACTGGTCCGGTATTGTTTCGTTGGGCGTGGCCACTTGTTGGCGGGTAGAGCTTGGGAACGGCGAGGAGGTACATTTCTATTCTTCTGCAAATATCCGATATGGTGGTTCCGGCAAGTGGATTTCCTTCTCAGAAACCCAAGTGCACGTGCGCGCCACATACTGCTCCCAGCATTGTCCCTTTCCGGCAATTGCAAATCTTTCCTGCATTCCTGGGAATTCCTCTAATGGCCGTATTCGTCATGCTCCTTCCTTGTCCTGTACGTCAACGGACGTGTCACTCTGTCGTCTCCTTTGGACAATAGGCATTCCTCACTTGACAATAGCGCTTCTCGACGGGAAGGGTGAACAATTGAACAAAAGCACATCCGGCTATTTCTCACAGGGCGACGTTTCTTTGTGGGGCCAATTTGGCATTTGCAGGGTCTCGACAAAGCAAAGCAGGCTCACAGAAAAAGATTCATGGAAACAGGCTCACTTAGAGCCCTTGCACCAACAGCACATATCCAAAGCACATATCCATGCCCACAGGCGAACAATAGTGCGCGCAAGTGGGGACCATGCACGGTCATAACAGCTTCCAAAATGCCGCTGGTCAGACCTCCTCCTGCTCCAGGTTCATATTGGATGTCTTTAGGAGCTACGAATTACGCGTGTGTATCCATGTGATGCGAACAAAAGGTGGCCGCACTATCGGCATGCTTCCTTATTACTGTTAGGTGCATGGAGGCAGTACTGATGGTGGGGATTGGAGAAAGTGAGAGTGGTTTCGGTGGAGCGCGCAGGCATACGGCGCAGTGAGGAAGTAATAGGTACATTGCCTGAACCGTAAGGTCTCAAGGCATGTAGAGTAGTGGATAGAAATGGGGTACATGTCTGGACTGTGAGTCGTGGCTCGGTTCATGCAGTCGCGAGCTAAGGTGTGAGCCTTGGCATTGCCTTCTAGATCCTCTTGACCGGAGGCCCGTGTGTTAACATGGTCTTGGTGGAGTTCGGCAACCAAAATGCTGATGACAAGTTTTAGGATTTAAATTGGCTAGTGCTGATGGCCTGACTCACGTGAATTGAAATGTGAGAGCTAACGCAGATATCTAGGCGAGTTGATATAAATGCATAGCTAACGTGAGTTTCCAATTATATTTTATCTGCGTCCGTGTTCATGCGGTCATGTTAGCTATGTGAGAGCTCGCTGTGCAATTTCAATGCCCCAGTATTACCGGTCGCGCTAAATATTTCAGCAGCGCACATGTGGTCCTTATGACTGAAGAAGCAGAAGCAATTATAGAAAAAAAGCTCCCCGGAGTAGATTCGAGCTGAGGAATTTCTTGTGGGAAGCGAGTATAGGACCTCACAGCCATGGTGGCGCCGTCTACTTGAAGGATAGAGGTAAAGGGCTCCCAGCTCAGCCGCAAGAGAAGCCTCCTGCTCTTGGTGGAAAACTTTATATAGAGCATCACCAGAAACTCGCAGTTTATATCCGATATCGAGGAAGAGTTTGAAATGGTACTCGCCAATTCTGAAAACATCGTTACGGAGCTTTTGGCACAGTAGCGTATACTCGGTCTTTCCACTTGAAGTATCGTCGCGGGCAACACGCAGGCCATTTCCAACGACTACAAGGAGCGTAAGTGCTCGTCACGGTCTATGGGGAATAAAAACTATAAAATCAAAAGTAGTTAAAAATGAATTAAGTAAAGTGTTTGCAATGGCCAGCAGCGAAAGGTGCTTACAGTGGTTTGAAAAATAGCCAAGCAGTCGTTACTATCGTGCACTGCTCGCTAGCGCATTCAAACCTTGCTCTTGCAGAAAATAACCTGCATTTTTTTTTCTGCTGTGCTTTGGCGACAAGTGCGGCGGCAGTGTGTAGGACCGCCCTGTAGCATCGCAACTGAGCCTCAGCCGCAGTTGGATCGTTGCAGAACCCAAAGGGTTCTGCAAGGTAAGGGAGAAAGAATGATCGGCAGCCGGGAAAGCGTATTTGGAGGGTAAACTATATGAGGCCACCTCCACAGATACCACTGCAGCTGGATACAGGACCGTACTTGCACGGGGAGGATGCCTGGGATGGTGGGGGCGCATGAAGCGTGGGGGGTCACCATTACGATGGAGAAGGGATATCTGCCTTCAGTAGTAGTGAGAAGGCGGATACTTTGAGATGTGAACATGCGACTTCCTGAATCTCTTAGTATTGTGGATGCCAAACGCAAGGAGGCGTGTTGTAGTGGCTAAGTTATGGACGGCCAGAGAATTCTTATAGAAGCTGCGCAGGAGAGCGTTGACCTTGTTTAGGTCTGTGTTAGAGAGGTAGTGAAGGCAGGAATGCGTGCCGATAATGTTCAGTAGCGGCCGCGGTTGCAGATGACTTTTGGCTATGACCCACCTATGGTGGCTAGGTGGGTCATAGGTTAAAGTCACCTGCTCAAGATGTAAAAATTAGCGCGAAAAACACAAGGACAGAAAGGGCGACGCAGACAAGCCCTTTCTGTCCTTGGGTTTTTCGCGCTATTTTTTACATCATGAACGTTCCCCAACTTGCCCGGATATCTGCGTTACTTCACCTGCTCAAAGTAGCTAATGTCAGGAAGTGTACAAAGTCTGTGGGCCCGCGTGTTTATGGGAATTTGAATAAGAGTGGCGAGATGACTGCCTCTCTGACGAGTGCCTTTGTTGGGCGTGGTGAAAGGAGGTGAACGCGTGGTTACGGCCGATGGTTATGGTTATGGTGCAGCTCGATAAGAAAGCGGCGACGAAAACGGTAAAGATTGGGGGTAACTGTTGAACGCATTGAGTCGCTTCAGTGTGGCGTCATGAGAGGTGTAATCGAAGGCGCCTTTAGAATGAGGATGAGATGTTCTCTGCCCGTGGGGATGCTCTCGAGAACATCATGTTTAAGGAAGGGATAAGCATCTTGGGCCGAGAGGCCTGACCCAAAATCTAGCATTTGTGGTGGGAATAGCAGTTCCTCGATGTAGTTGTAGAGGCGAGCGTGTAGGAGGGGCTAAAAGATATGGATCAGACATTCGTGATGGAGGGGTACATTGCCTTGAGATAATGGTGACTTCAGTATTTCTCTAAGAGGAGACGGCCAGAAATGCGAAATTCTTCGTTGATGTACTTGGATACTGCTTGGAAGACTTGCAAGGATAGGTTGTGGACGACAGTGACAGCAACTTTGTCAGCCCCTGGGGGCTGTTATGAATAGAGGAATGGGCGGCCACGTAAACCTCCTCGTATGCGATTCGGGCATCCCATTCCGGATTGGGGAGGCACAGCAGGCAATGCCGACGGCAGGTGGAGAGCGGACGCCGAAATACTGAATTTGAAGGTCGGATGGCATGACTTGATTATTTTCCTTGAAAAATCGGGTAATACTTTGTAACCCAGATTGAGATGCTGTTTTGGTGGCTTAAACATGAAGTATTCTTCGGAAAATGGCCCCACCCTTACAAAAAAGCTTAATGAGTTTCTGATTAAATGGTAATTACATTCCTCATCATGCACATTAACATTTCTATACATTTTCTTGATGCATTTTTGATGAGTTTCACAAGAAAGTTGGCCACCGTGTTTCTGGTTGGTACCTAATGTGTGCATTTCTTGTGTGTTATTCATGAGTGTTGACCAATGAGCACTTTTGGATAAAAAGTAAAAGCTAAAACGTAGCGAAGCACCTCAACTACATTAAAAAAAGCTAAAAAATAAACGTATTTGCTCCTTATGTCTGGACTGCATTCATAAGATTGGGACATAATGTTTCGAAGCATGTTTCGAAGTGTACAGGCCATTGCGGCTGCTCTAACAGTTACAACTTCTTGACCATTAGAACTTGCATCTAATGTTCTAGATACCTATGCGCACTATTTTGTCCACTGCAGTCATTTTAACATGTCGAGTTTGGCATCGCTGGCAAATTTATTAGCGCTGGCTCTTCGGTGGTTGCTACCTTGGGCGTAATTTTCGCTGAACACGGAGCTGTAGCACGAACCTTTAAGGAAAAAAAGTGCGAGCAAGCTTCAATACCGGCAAGCGCAGCAGCGCCAACACTATTTTACTGGTAACTAAATCTTATTTGTATCTAAACATTTCGGGAAGCGTTGCGATGACTGAGGGCTCGGCTAATCTATACGCAGAGCAAGAAGGAGCTCGAAAGCTTAAGAAACACGCAAAATATCATGCATTATAAAGAAGGCATTGCTTCTCGTGCCCTGGTCGCGCACATGCTCCCAGGACGGCCCAGTTCTGAGTCAACGCACGGCTCGGGTTACGTCCGCGCGTCGTCGTCGGCGCAGGCCGGGGTACCCCTGCTGGTCTCTCCAAAACGGCCTGCTCGCAGGTGCAAGGAGGCATTGGAAATGGAGCGGCCTTGCGTCCGTTAGCTTGGAGGCGGTGTGGCAGTGCGTCGGTTCGCGTACACAACAATATCCTTGCCCGTAACACCCTCAAGCATATTGTCCAACCACAGCACCCATTCGCTTGGCAAGAAGTGATTTGCAATGGCACAAACACCCAAGACGCAGGGTGTAAGCGTGTTTTGAATGAAACAAATGTCCAAAAAGTTGTTTTTGTTTTTACAGTGCATGCTAAACAGAAATGAAAACATAGTAAAGAATATACATTCGCTTAGTGATGTATAATTTCCCTCATTTGAGAAAGTCAATGTATTTCCACATTAGCTCCTATACAAAAATACTGTTTTGTTTTCCAAGTACAAAACTTCTTGCGTAATCTCAAATGAAAGTCTGTTGCGGATCTCATGTTAAAACACATAAAAATTGTTTCTTAGGCAACATCCTACATATGCTAATAAGAAATGAAAACATAGGGCTCTGAAAGTGTGCAGTTTACAAAGAAATAATATATATTCACTTAGTGATGTATACATTTCCTCATTTGATAAAGTCAATGTATTTCCACATTAGATCCTACCCAAAAATACTGTCGCGTTTTCCAAGCACAAAACTTCATGTGTGATCTCAAAGGAAAGTCTGCTGCGGATATGATGTTAAAACACATCTAATCTTGAATCTCCTTTGAGTGGTTGATGACTCATCAAAAACACATTACGTGGGTAACAGAAATTCAATATCCATTTTTGTAAGGGCAATTTTGGAAGTGCTTGCAGTGTCCGTCAGAATGTCGCAGAAGTGGGGCCAGTTTGAGCAGAGAGCTTATGGGCGTAGTTTTGGGCCTGAATTGTAACGTTGACAATATGAAGCTGGAGTTTCCGGTTGTGTATTTGGCGTCATTAGCGTTTAATGAAGCCGGCGCCGGCTTCCCAGAGGTGAAGATGATGGGCATCCATAGCCGGGTGTTCTTCGGACTGCTGTAGTAGACGTGGGTTGGAAGAGTATTGGAGACTTATATTTTGCATTCATTCGAAGATGTTTATTATGGCTTGAGCCGGATATAGTGTGCCCTAAAAAGATCTCCGGTTGGTGACCTTATTTCACCGAGTGGTTTATGCACTTGGGGAGTCGTAATTTGGTAAAGAGGATGAAATAGCCGCTTCCGAGGGTCCCTTCAGGTTTGTCCAGAGCAGACTTTTCGGAAGACGTGGACGAAGAAAGCCTCTCATGATACAATATTGTTCGTTCTGGTTGGGGCAGCAAGTTCTGCGAGCAAATTTGAAGCACTGGCGCAACTGGAATCTAGAGCGACGTATTCAAGTGCAGTCCCGTAAGCAGAGATTGTATGTTTTATCTCCCAGAGTAAGGCCAGTCAACGTGGCGATATCCTTGTTAGCAGAGACCTTATTTGAACTACTAGCGTAGTTGCAGTGTAGCACTTTATGTAGTTGTGCTGTAATTTCGGGTGTACATTCCGCACTCTGTATGTAGTCAGCATTAAACAAGGCTTAATGTTTGTTGAGCGAAAAAAAGATCTTATTTTTAACTGCTTTGTTCCTCGGCGTATATATGCCTGCAAGAACCGCGTGTACCAACTTATGAAAACATACGTGCATGCAAAACGCAAGCGTCACATACATAGCTTGGTAATGAATAAGCGTTAGGAATTCCGTGTATACTTCCAGCGATATTGAAAAAAGAAATCTAGATTGCTTGTAATTCACAGTTACAGATAGCTCACAAAGCGCTAAATTACAACATTTAAAAATTCATAACTCGGGACTGCGCCCAGTTAGTTACGGTACTAGTAATCGTAACAATATTTGTAATAGTTGTGGGCATGGTAGCAATTGAAGTAAAAACAGTATTGATATAGTTATTCAAGTATATAGTAGTGGTGGTAGCAGCCGTTATGGTATTAATAGTTGTGATTCTAGTAGTGGTGGTTTCTGAAGAAACGGACAGTACATAGTGTGCCGATCCAATCATGCTCTGAAATGTATGGCACTAAACGTGGTCCGTAGGTAGGTAAGAGTAGGGAGGAGATAAATAGAGAAGAAGCAGAGAAGGAAATACGCGTTTGATGTTTACGGTGCTATTTACAGCGGGCTCAGGGCTTGTTCCGCAGGGACACTGCCCAGCTCCTACCAAGAATAAGTCATCCGAAGATACCACTACCGAGGCAGAAGAAAAATTTAGGAGGATACATCTTACTCAAGCCCAGTCAGCTGTCGCACCGATTTCGCCAGCTTTGAGCCTCAGATAATTTTTATTGCGAAACAAATGTAACACTGCTGCCCTGCCAGGTCCTGTAGATATGCGGCAAGGCAATAATCTCCTACACTATCTGTATCCGCGTCAAATTCTGCATGCAGCTCTTCGATCCGTGTCACCCGATCTCTTTTATGGTGTCCGGTCTGGGTGCTACCGCCTCGCCCTGTGCCGCACGCTTCAGACATTTTCTCCTCGCACGAGCTGCATGTGGCTAAATGTACAAGAAATGAAGCCTCTCATTTCTTCAAGGGAACGCCTTTCGCCGGTTTAAGTGTGGGACGAGGCTATCTTTAGAAATAAACGACGGTGCGTGCCGCGAAACTGTAGTCGTGAGTCGCGCTTATCGCGGCGACGCCACTTCCTGGACTGCAAGGCGGCTTGGATTTGTTTGATTTCCTCAACCGGAGCGTGAAGCCAGTTCTTCGGGACAACGCTGGCATTTCGCTAGTCTCTCTATAAAAAAAAAGCGTAGTCTATGTCGCCTATGTGTATAACGTTCAAGCAGTGTACAGCGCGCAACAAAAATAGAGAGCAGAAACTAGTCCATGATATCCGGCTGAAGTACGCGTATCCGCAACGCTTGCAGGTGAAGATGACTTCACTTACGCATGAGCATTGTCTAAATCTAGAAGCTACCACGAAGCGTCCATTTTTATGTAGGAAAGTGTGCCGCTGGAGCACACTGCACAAAGGTTGCGCACTCTGTACACCGCGTCCCTTCTGTCAACACTGTACTTCTGTCTCTCAGATCTTTGCGAACGTTGGTAAAGCCGCGATATCGGTCGGCGATGAAAAATGGTAAGCGTGAATTGTGGAAGCTACAGTATATATGTATGTTTTCAGGTAGTAGCGACACTGAGAGCAAACTGAATCTGCCTTGTATCGATAGGCCTAAAAGATCACTCTAATCGGAACAGACCATTTTGTAAGCTAGATAACGCAAGAACAAAAAAAAAAAACGATAACAGAGTGTCGCCACCACAGGACGATTTCAGGCATTGGCGTCGATTTTCAGCCGCAAATCTCTGAGGCTATGCTCCATAGTCGTTCACTTAAATATGGCAGCAACGAGTCCTTCTCGACGTAGACGTCAAAAGTTTGAATTGCGTGACAGAAACATTTAAAAATCAAATTTTCCCAGCCGTAAATGCGACCTTTTGCTGGTAGACTTAAGCGTTAGCGTACAGGGAAGTAGTTAAGACAAATAACGAAGAAATTAACGCATAAATTGAACAGTAGAGCATCTCGAAGCTGTTCCCATGTCCACTGAATGATTCCGGAGTACACCAGTAGCTCTTATGGGCGATCGGTTATTATGACGCGGTCTATTTCGGATGTGTTTTGGTACAGCGGAATGATCCAGCACGGGTGCAAATGGTAGCCAAAGGCATCACTAGGAAGCTTCGCAAAACGCTTTAACGTTTCACAGCATCCCTGCCCACCAGAAGAGGAAGGAAGGGCGCCAAACTGTAGACATGTTGTAACCTGGACTGAGAAACGGATGATTAGTGGGCAGCCGCTTTACGAAGCTGCTCCCAGCCCACATTAGGGTGAGAATGAGCAAGAACTTTTTAATCTTCTCTCATCTACATTGAACATACATGCCAGCGTCAAAACTGTCAACTGAACGTGGGCATAGACCATAGCGGTTCCACAAAAAATAAATGCTGACTACTGATTTCGAACTCCTTGTCCTTCAAAACAATAGCAAACAATTTTATTTTAATGTTCCAAACTCAAAAGTGAGCAAGTAAACGTTAGTGAGGTTCCTTCTGTTTTGACACATCAAGCGAGAGAAAAAAAAAAAAAAAACTTGTTGAATTTGGAATCACCGCGTGATCGAAATTGAAACTGTGCTACAACAATATGATGAAGGGGAAGTGTTGTTATTATGATAATCTTAATGACAGCGTTAATGAAATTCATGATGCTACCAACTTATTGTCCGAATCTACTACTGACTAAATCTGCGCAGTGGGCTCAAATCTGCAGCCCAACATTTATTGTTGCTTTTATACACTAACATTAGGAGCGTTTTGACCAAACGCGAAAACTTTGTGTGACTATCAATGCTTGCCATGTTGACATTGTTTGCCATACGGCACCGCGGCTTTCTGCAAAAGTTTATAGCTCTGAAAATTTTCACTGCAACAAGCGTTTCTTAACTTATCGGTGTGACAGAGGTGAAAGAAGATGTGGCGTTTTGATAGCTGTGGAGGGCACAATTTTTAATTAATCTGTTCATGTTGTTACTAGATTAAAACTTCTTTGGGTTGAACTGCACACGTTCGTAAAAATCTGAGAATGTTCCTTTGTTCTCGCCTTCTAGGGAGCCTGCATATTGCACCGCGACGCAACATGTAGACTCCCTATTGCCTTCCCTCGTACAGCGCCACTTTTGGTGAAGAACTTCATGATGCTGGGTTCACGCTTACCGTTCATTTCCCCGACGCCCCTATTATTTTGATAGGAAATAACTAACAGGCATTGGCCCATGTTTAATTCTTAACTAAAAGGACTGTCCAACAAAAGGAAACGTATTCATTTCACTCACAGCGCGCCAAGACAGGACTACAGACGGAGAATGAAACACAAACAAGCGCTGAATATCAACTGAAGTTTATTGAAGAACGAAACACATAAATACTACTTGAAACAATTTATCACTAGAAAAAAGGCTATCTGAAACGGTATGTGGGCAGAAAGATATGCCATTTCCTTTTCTGATAGTGAAACGGAAGGGCTTTTGTTGCAAGTAGTGCCATGATTATGAATGTGGAAGGCCTCCATTACCTTGAGTGTCACCTTATTACTATGGCGAAACAAAATGCGCGCGTTTTTGTAGTCTGGGGTGCATTTGCACTTTTTGCATATGAAAGTAAACTGGGCCAGAGGATCGCCTTTTCTTCGTGTTCTTTCTCGTGTTTGCATTTGCAATTTGTGCAGTGGACAGCTGTGTGTGATAGCGCATCTTTTTTTTCTTGTGTTTTCATGTACCAGCACCCCTTCTTTATCTCTTTTTGCCTAAGCTGATACTGCTGTCTACTAACCTATATATAGTGTCTTTTTTTTTCGTTGTAATTTCATGTTCCATCATTCGCTTATTCACACACCTCCCAGTCTGCCCAATATACGTGGCGACGCATGAAAAGGGAATCCGATACACCACCCCTACCTCGCATGGAATCACTGGTGATACTTGATGCACCTGACAGGCCTCCCTATTGCCATCTTGCCTCTGCATGACCTGTTTGCACATTGTGCCTAATTTTCTAGGGGCACAAAACACCCCATCAATGCCATATCTCCGTGCGATCTTCTTAAGCCCATGAGACATGTAATGTGCGTAACTAACAACTGCAAACCTTTTTTTTTTTCTGGTTTTGACCGAATCCCTTTCTTAAGCTGTCTAAGAAGCTTGTTCGCTGCTCTCGCAATGAATATAGCAGGGTAGCCATTCACGTGCAGCCGCTCTGCTGAGCTGAAACACTGTCCCTTATTCATTCATGGCAAGACTTTTTGAGCGCAGGTTGTAAGCAAGAGACAACAATGCCCTCTTTTATAAGTTTTTTTACCTGACTGAAAGTTTAGCAGGGGTTTTGCAGATCGTGGATGATAGCACCAGCACACGTGTTTATATTACAGACAAGCTCAAATCCAAAAACTGCAGTTCATTGTGGTTTAACACCTCGGTTGTAAATTTCAGCCCAGATCCCCATTCACTAAAAATTTTTTAGAACCATAACTAGGCTTTGTTATTATTACTTGATTATTTACGCTGCGCTTTCCTTCATATGGATACCATGATAATTGATCCTGTTTGAATAGAAAAATAATTGAAAAGCTTAAAATTTCGTTATCTTTTGGCGTGGATAGCATCAACTCTCTTAAACTTTAAAGAATACGAGAGTTTGTAGCACTATTATTATTTATATACTGTATATATATATATATATATATATATATATATATATATATATATATATATATATATATATATATATATATATATCTATATATATATCCAAGATCCGTATATATATATATATATATATATATATATATATATATATATATATATATATATATATATATATATATATACTCATGCTATGGTCTTTCCAGTTGTGATGTATGGATGCGAGAGTTGGACTGTGAAAAAGGCTGACCGCCGAAGAATTGACGCGTTTGAATTGTGGTGCTGGCGAAGACTCTTGAGAGTTCCTTGGACTGCCAGAAGATCAAATCAGTCGATATTGTCGACCCTAAACCCTGACTGCTCATTGGAGGGTCAAATTCTAAAGTTAAAGCTCAGCTACTTTGGTGATCTGATGAGAAGAGAGGAGTCGCTGGAGAAAGATTTGATGTTGGGAAAGGTTGAGGGTCGCCGGAGAAGGGGTAGGCAGCGAACGCGATGGTTCGATGGCATCCTCGAGGCACTGCAGATGAAGTTATGTGATGTTAGGAAGATAGTGAGAGACCGGAAAGCGTGGCGTGACATGGTCCATAGGGTCACGAAGAGTCGGACACGACTGAACGACTGAACTGAACTGAACTGAACACTGGGAAGTGGGCAAGGAGGTTCCCTTGCAAATGTTTGGATACAAACATTCTCCTAACTATACACCCATCTCGCTTGTTGGTGTCCCGTGCAAGATCATGGAGCATATGACATCTATTCTCATCTGGTCAATTTCTTACAGTCAAGTTCTTCTTTCAGTCATTGCCAACACGGTTTTCGTAAACATTTCGTGCGAGACAAGCTTCTATATTTTACGCACGATCTGAACTTCTATGACAGATTGTATATTCTTCGATCTCTCCAAAACATTAAGTGAAGTATTTCACCAAGTACTCCTTTTCAAATTGAGTAATCGTTACCCTGCTCGTAGCATCTTTCCTCAGTAATCATTTTAAGTGTGGCTACAAAAAATACTAACTCTCGCACCTCTTCTGGATAGGCTCAGGTGCTTCTCAGGGTTCGCTCCTTACATCCTTACTCTTTCTCATGCATGCTAGTAGAATGCCTAACAATATCGCCTCTTCTGTGTGTATTTTTCTGATGATTGTGTTAGCTATCAGAAAATAAAACTGACGTTTCTATTCCTCAATCTGATATTAACCTAGTTTCTAAATGACGTAAATTACGGCAAATGAAAGTAAACACTAATAAATGTAATGCAAACACATTCGTGCTTCTAGATGCAGTGAGTGCCATAAACCTATGAATATAACAGTATTTATGTGGCATTGGTTCCTTCTTACAAGTACCTCGGTGTGCAGGTAACTTCTAATCTCTGCTGAATGCCGCATGTTGAATCCGTCATTAACAATGCTAACCGTACATTGGGGATCCGGCGTCAAAATTTCTATCTATCTTCTACTCCTGACTGTCCTTGAACCAGTGCTATATATAACAATTCTCTTACATAAATTGGAATGTTGTAACGAACCAAAGAGCCTCAGACGTGCGAGTACGCGCTGTGCGGACGCAGAGCGACGTGTAGGCAGACCCACGAAGCCTTCTCCAAATCGAACAAGGTCCGACCCGAGCGCTCTCCACCCGCCAACAACTACTTCGTCGTCGTTGCGGCCCAGCGCCGAGGCCGCGCGGTGCTAGGCATGTGACGTTATGAAGCTTCTTTCTAATACCTTGAGGAGGTGACAGTGCGCCGGATCCGGGCAGGGGCGGCTCTGATGACCCCATCTGTTCGACATCGATGGCGGGAAAAAGGTCTACCAGTGACTGACAGGTGCCCTCACTGTGACACTCCACCTGACGTCTGCGATGTGCGTCACTTGTTGTGGACGTGTCCATCAACAACGCACATCAGGCAACGGATAATCATGAAGGTGGGCCTGCGGTGGAGTCGCGATAGTGATTATGAGAAATGGACAATGGACAATCGCTATACTGCCAACCTTCTCGAATTCATAAGCACAACTGGACTGCACTGCTTCTTTTAAGTTTCTATCTCCTGCATCCCATTCCCCCTTTCTCAACTTATGCCTTGTGGCAAACTCTTCGAAAAAAAAAATACCTTGATCTTGAATCGCTATCATCCGAACCAGAGTGTGCATGAAACCGGTGCGCCGCCTTTTACGCTTTCAAATTATCACCGTAACTCCAGTTCTGCTGCCAATCCACCTTATCGTTGTCACTGCTTCCCTACCAGAATAAATTCTCGCCTATACCTGTTTCATAAGATTTAATTACTACAACAATCCACTCGTTATGCCGGTTAGTGACTACCCCTACCTATATTTCAGGCCGCATTGATCATCCTCAGAAGTTGGCGTTCGTTCATTGATTCATGGCGTTCAACATTGCTTTATTAATTTATTGCCAGCGCCTCTGCTAGGTGTCTGGGAAAGTGGTTATAACCACTTTCCCCCACTTTCCCGGGCAAGATGTTGTCTTTACCGAGTTTAGTACTTTTAGGGAGGCTGTACGTAATCTCCCTTTCTAAATATCAATTTACATTGCATCTGCTTTCACCGTGTTCCTATATTTTTCGCAATCAAGTGTTTTTTTTTTTTTTTTCGAAGAGTTTGCCACAAGGCATAAGTTGAGAAAGGGGGAATGGGATGCAGGAGATAGAAAGTTAAAAGAAGGAGTGCAGTCCAGTTGTGCTTATGAATTCGAGAAGGTTGGCAGTATAGCGATTGTCCATTGTCCATTTGTCATAATCACTATCGCGATTCCACCGCAGGCCCACCTTCATGATTATCCGTTGCCTGATGTGCGTTGTTGATGGACATGTCCACAACAAGTGGCGCACATCGCAGACGTCAGGTGGAATGTCACAGTGAGGGCACCTGTCAGTCACTGGTAGGTCTTTTTCCCGCCATCGATGTCGAACAGATGGGGTCAGAGCCGCCCCTGCCCGGATCCGGCGCACTGTCACCTCCTCCTGCCGAGTAAGACTACGGGGGAGAGGGTGCGAACACGGAGGAATGAGAGCGCGTGTTCGGTGGCGCAGAACTTGCGAATCGGAAACGTGGGACAGGAACGGATCTGGGGGAAGAGGGGAAGGTGGTGGATCGTCTGATGTGTTTATATGCGTCATAGCATCTGCTTGTATGTTATGTGGATCGCGAGCATGGCCGCGAATCCAGTGTATGCGAATAGGACATGGGTACTTTGAACATAGCAAATGTATGGACTGTGTTATTTGGAATGTGCGTCGAACGGCCTTAAGCTGTTTAAGGGCAGTGAGAGAGTCTGTGTAAAGATGAACTGCATTGAATGTAGGAACTGGTGGGAGGGAATGTATAGCATTGTAAATTGCTTGGAGTTCCAGTGCCAGAGGGGTGCACGTATCTGCGGTATATGTCACGTGAGTGTTGAGATGCGGATGAGAGGGACTATACACGGCAGTAACTCCTCGCTCTGCAGTATGTGATGCATCGGTATATAATATGCACCCTTCAGGCAGATGTGCGGATAATACCGACGGGGAAGCAGTGGGGCGATTGTCCGTGAGCTGGCAGTACGACCATGGAGGTAGTGTCTTTAAATGATGTAGTTGTAAAGACTGTTTGCGAGCTCTGTTTGCCATCCGCTGATCAACGAGTTCAGTGAGCGTATTTAGCTGGGCATACTCCTGAAGTACTGGTATGGGTGTTAGGCGGGGGAGGTACGTTATTGCACGCATAGCATCACGATTGATGGCCTCAAGGGAGTCCCACTGTCTGCGGGTGAGACGTTGAAACTGTGCCTGGTATATTATACGTGGCTGGAGGACAGAGCGAACAAGCTGGCGGGCCGTGTGAGCACGCGCGCCGCCAGAGCGCATAGCTATGCGACGAATGAGACCTAAAGTAGCGTGAGCGGTCTTACGGATGGCTGTCAGCCACGGTGTGCCAGTCCCAGAGGAATGTAGAAGAAGACCAAGAATGCGAACGGTTTGTACCTGAGGAATTGGGGTATTATCTATCATAAAATTTATATTGGGAGCTTTCCGTAAGCCAGCTTTATTTCCAATTCGAATGAAACAAGATTTTGTATGCGAAAGAGTTAGGCCCAAAGGAGGGAGGCGAAATGTCAATACATCCAGCGCATGCTGGAGGGCCGCCTGATGGACAGACGTATCTGGGTGACAGCACCATAAGGTTATATCATCGGCATACGCAAGCACCCGTATAGAAGGGATGGCCTCTAGGGCTCGAATAAGTGGAATGAAGGCCACATTAAATAAAGTAGGGGCGAGAACGGAGCCCTGGGGCACTCCTCTGTTTGAGTGGAAGTGACCAAAGGGCTTTCCATGGACACGCACACTGAATGTTCTATTTGTTAGAAAGGCGTGAATGGCGAGGAGAAACCTGTGAGGAAGACCAAGAGTTTGTAGGGAGGCAAGAATGGCTGAGTGAAGGATGTTATCATATGCCTTTGTTATATCTGTAGCGATCACAGTTCTAACAAGATGACTGTGCGGAGAGTGGTGAAGCACGTCAGCAGCCAAAGTAGCAAGACCGTCCTCCGTTCCTATTTGCGGGCGGAAGCCAATTAGGGATTCTGGATAACAATCATGGGATTCCAACCACCACGATAAGCGAGTGGCGAGAATGTTTTCGTAAAGCTTGCAGATTGTTGGCGTCAGGGAAATTGGACGAAGGGCCGAGAGAGATACTGGAGGATGACCTGACTTCGGTATTGGAACAACAATAGAATGCTTCCACTCGTCCGGCATGACACCAGAATGCCACACGTCATTGAATGCATCAAGCAGGGCCTGCAAAGCAGTCCCTTCCAAGTTGCGGAATAAGCAGTTAGGTATGCCGTCGTGGCCGGGAGCAGAGTTAGATTTGAGGCGTTCAATGGAGGCCAGCAGCTCTGCCATGGTTAGGTCAGAAGTAATCTCATCGGGGGGTTCGGTAACCGGTAAGCAAGGTGGAGAAGTTGAGGTGGAATCATAGTGGGGAAAAAACTGTCTGGCCGCCTGTTTTGCAAATGTGTCCTCATCTACATTCATAGCAAGGCGAATGCTCTCTGTGTAATCAGAAACTTGAGAAGAGCGCTCCATGGCGTGAAACACTCTCCAAAGTTGTCGATTACTCTGCTTGGAGGACAGGCGCTCACACCATGAAGCCCAACGTTGCCTTCCTAGACGCTTTTCATACCGCCTCGCACGCGCGGTAGCCCGGTGAAGAGCGGGGATAGCCGATGGGTCATCGGGGTTACGAGCAGCATAATGGTCTGCCTGGCGACACAGAGCCCAAAGATTCAGGAGGTGGATGTCCGGGTTTGGCTCGTCTTCATTTACAGTGGTGGTAATTGTGTGGGACGCAAGAACAGCAGAGAGAGTAGACAATGCTGATGATGGGGTGAAATCAGATAAGCGATTGTCTGCGCGTACAGAGTCCCAAGATGTTATTCGTACGCTACGGCGTATTTTACGTATCCGCGAAGGAGTGAGAGAGATAAAGATAGGACTGTGATCACTACCCCAGGTGTCTGGTTCAACAGCCCAATGAGGGCTACCAGGGCCTAACCACCAAGTCAAATCAGGTGAATAAGGCCCACCTCGTGGACGGGTAGAGGTATGCGGGTGGTTTAAAAGGTGAAAAGAATTATCTGAAAAGCTTCCCTGGATGTGTGCACCCCTGGGAGAATCCGATGGGTAACCCCACGAGGTGTGTGCGCCATTGAAGTCTCCACCGACTAGAATAGAGATACCCGAGTAGGTAGAACGCAGAAAACAAACCCATCCAAGATTAGGAGATGCGGAACCAGGACGGCCATAAAAGGAAACTAGTATAAGTGGCGTGCGTACAGGCTTAACTAGGAGTGCTACCACCTCTTGGCGTGTGTTACACCAGCGTGAAAGGTCGATCGGTGTGAGGGGAACTGAAGTGTGAATATAAATTGCAGATTTACCTGGGCTGTGGGAAGAGGTGATGCAACGGCGATCAGGAATGGAAGGTGAATGGTAAGCGCAGAATCCTGAAAGGCGAGGAAGTGAGTTATGCTCTTGAAGTAAGAAGGCCCACGCCTTTAGCTTTTTGTCGCGAAGACGGATGTTCACTTCAGAGGCCTTATTCGCAAAGCCTCGACAATTCCACTGCACCACCAGAGACAGTGCATTATCCATTGCGAGGCCGAAGAGCTTCTACGATGAAGGAGGTCACCTGCTCCATAAGGGCTAATATTTTATCCACTGTCGGGGTATTCGGGGTTAACGTGTTGTCTGCACGTGATTGTGGTTTGTTGCTTACTCGAGGTGATTCATTTGAAATCTTATCACGAGGTATTATAGTTCTTCGAGAGGGGTGAGAGCGACGCTGTTCTCGGAGCTGGGTGAGTTCGTCTAGACGTTGGCGAGCCTCTGCAATGGCATTGTCTAAAACAGCGTCTTCATCTGCGGCATTCACATGTGATTGGTGCACTGGCCGTTTTGGTGTACCATTTGATCCACGAGGGTGGGTCGCTTGTGCGTATGAACCATTCTGAGAAGACGTATGATGAGCAGGTGGGTCAAGTAAAGGAAGTGCAGTAAAGGAACGTGCAATCAAGTGTTTTCGCCGCATCAAGCCTAATATTTTTTCTTGCTGTGCATGGGTTATGCAATGTATTTCCTTCTACCCCCTTTTAGAATGCCTTCGGCCCTTAGGGTAGTTAAAATACAAACAGCTAAATATATAAATAAATATTTTACTGCAAGAAATAATTGAATGAGTTCTTGACAGTAGCCCTCTAAAATAAAGAAGCAGCTATTATGCCGCAGTTTTTTTTTTCTTTCTTTTTTTTTCTTATGTTGCTAACGTGATATCAAACGGCTTGTACGTTACAGTCACAATGTGGCTAGCTGTCGGAATTAGAATCGGTTTATTATGGATGACCAATTACTGCGTACACACATTTGATAATTACTGGAGGAGCGAAACCTAATGAGGCAAGAAAAAGAAATTTTAATTTAATACATACCGTGTACGGCGGCTGAAGTCCATGTGCCAATTCATGTTTGCTCATGCTTCGCGCTTAGTTGCCACCAAGAAATATAACGCACAACCATAACTTGATGTCATATATATTCCCTTAATGAAACCCTGAAAACGAACTTCATCCACTCAGTAAAAGTCGGTTCCCTGGGTCTTTATGGCTATGTTAACGTTGATGGAATTTCAAAGTAAGTTTGAAAATTTCACCACCACAGTGTTAAAAAACTGGTCACGTCGACACCGAAAGGAACCGGCTGCTGCCGTTTCCAAGGGAACGGCATCGTAAAGCATGTCCTCCGATATCCCCGAAATAAATTCGGTGTCCCCACGCAGTTTACTTGCGGAATCTGTCGCTAACCGACACATTATTTCATTATTTTGGGTGTTTTCTAGAAAAAAAAAAAAAGAAAGACTTATCAGAACTCTGTTTTCTTTGAGGGTGACTGGAATGCAGTACCATACAAGCCAACCAATTATTCATTCACGCCCATTTCAGAAAAGAAACGGTAGCGGTGTTATTATTCAGTCTGTGAGCAAGCATTGTGCATTACGCCTTTTGTTACGAGCGACACTTGTGTCCGAAACTCGCAGTAGAGATCAATATGCCGAAACAAGACTTGTCTGAAGTGAACCAAGCTCACTCACCATGTCTGAAGATTTTTTTTTGTAGATCATCTTGAGATCTTCTAGAACATCCTCAGACTTGGTCAGTGACTGTGGTTTACTTCAAACAATGTTTGATCACACAAACTTGCGTTGAACTATTCATTATGCTAACAAACCTTGCATTAAGCCAGGTTTATTTATGGCTTTTCGCGCTGTTGGCGCTCCAAAACGCAGAACATTTTTTATGTATTCGTCACGCAAGACTTATATCTGTGCGTTTTTATCACCTCTTGATCGACCTTGCGCAAGCTTCGGCTGAACAGTGAGGTAGGACGACCTTGAAATCTCGCGCTCTCCGATGTGCATGCTCATGCACGCGAGCAACTGATCGATCCCTGAGGCCGCCTCTCTTGTCGCTGAGAGCCACAAGCTCCCGGCCACCCTATGCGATATCGAGCCGACCCATAAAAACAGTCAATAAGGCTCAAGATTCAATAAACGTTTTCACCACCGCCACCACCTCTTAGGGCGACGATTGTATAACTATAGGTAACCTAACTAGAAATCGTAGAGGGTTGACCAAATCAGTACGGACTCCCTGTAGCTATACGAATCAAGGAAAAGAAAGCCGCGAGGCGCTTAATTCTCTGCTATTCAACTGCAAGCGTTTTTGCTGTTGTGTTACGTTTCCTTGGTAGCTTCACGGCGCCATCGACTCAGCGCCGTCGCTCGATCGTTTCTGGTTAGGTTGCATCGACCATGCAGAACGGAAATTAGATTAAAGATGAGCACGCATATAAGATTGTTTTTACAACTAGATAGATTAATCTGATTACGTGCGCTGTCCAAACACGATGCGTGATTCTAAACGAGCTCCTAGTAATAGCATGTGCAGAGATGACCCATATCAATAAAAACTACGAGGCTATAACATATCGTGAATTTCGGTTCCTCGATTGACTGACATTGTGAGATTACTAAGGAAAGCCAGCGAAATATTGCGCGCGAAGTTACTTGCTAGGTTGATACGAGGTAACACCTCCTTGGGCACCATACGGTGAAAGCATATTCTGGAGGCAGGATATCATTAAATTATTTTCCAGCTTGAAAAAGCGCTTTAAGCCTTTTGAATGAAAGGGGTAGGCACACTAATTGACAAGGTTGTGCAAAGCTTGTCATGCGCTTCTTTTGAGAAAGGAAGACGGCCACAGCCAAGGATTAAACCAGATTAAACTCAGGGGATGTGTAAAAATATTTTAATCCTATTTTAAAGTTGGTGGAAATGCTCGCTCTCGCATTCTGGACCCACCGCTAGCGCAATCGCTTTGACGTAGGTTCACTGAAAAAAAAATAATAATAATAATAAAAAAGACATAATCAGGCACTTGGGACGTCGTTGTAGAGTTTTCCGACGTAAGAGACGATACTTTAATTGACTTTTGAGATATGTTGCCGGCAGCCCAAACAAACTTGCTGTTGTTGGTCGGCTTTTTCCAGCTTTTCCATTACGCTTCTGTTGCCGCATGGCGGAGTCACATTATAAACGAAGCAGGCGACTCGCCTCATTGTTGACGTCACAAGTTTTTAGACCTGGTCCACGTGGCATGTCAATGTTATATTTTCTGTCTTTTGATGTGAAGTAAAACCCTGGCAAACTGAAACTGAAGCTGGAGCGTACTAATAATGCGCTAATAAATTAAACAATGCGACTTCGTGCTTCTAATGCCGTGCACTATACGCTTACAGAATCGCCACGCACTATTTAAAACACAAAAGCAGAACACAAAAATTCGGCGCCCATACCCCTAAAGGTATAGCATCCGGCCTCCAACTTCCAACATTCCAGAGCGGAGAAATCTCCTCCGTTAAAGCGACAATATCCACAATGTTTTTAATGAAAAATCACAGGGCACATTCACGTTATAATGCAAATGTGTCAACATTAGCTGTGCCTGCAGCCAAGAAACAGCAAACAACTTTTTTTACAGAAACCTAGCGTTTTATATTTTTCTCGCAGTGTTAGAAAAACGGAAATGAATCCTGGCTTGCCCAGGACTGCAGTGATACTCTGGAGTGAACTTCTTTCTAAAGATTGCTTACAGCAGCGACAGTTACCCTGTACATCTGTTCGGACGCGCTGACTGTAGAAGCTATTTTCCGGCTGCTTCCACCCCGCAGTCCGCATATTTCTTCGCTCTCGTCATGCAAGCCCCTAAGCCAGCTGTGACCTGCTCCCTCTATTCATATTCCCGATCTCACTTTCCCATCTCCCAGAAAAAGCAACAAGGATAAAAACATACCACACGATACTATCACGGGTGGTAAAGCTAACACAAATTAATTAAATAAACGTTTAATACAAAACAAAACGGAAACGGAAATGAACGCGTCGGAATATCATAAAGGCAACGCACTCGCTCACTGAAAAAATATTTTCTCGTTTGCGCGGAAACCTGAAGGTAATGTGTTGCCGCGCAGTTTCCGTGACTCCTAAAACGGAAAACCTGCAAAAGAAAATAAATAAACACAAAATTCGAAAAGCAGGTGCATGTACTAATTATGGAAGTTATTTGCAGTTTAGCAAGAGAGCTAACCGGCCGTAGCACAGACGTCAGGAAACGAGCCGATTACTAAAGGCGGACATGTGCGCGAGCGGTGATTGTTTTTACATACATATATGTCAGCAACATCCTTATCATTTAATTCCATGTCTTTTCCCTCATTTTCTCGCTAGCTCGTATCAGCTAGTACATTTTCCCGCTATTTTTAATGAAAATACTCGCAGCTCTCAAAGTTGTAGCTGTCGGAGAAGCAAGCTTTATGCCATCTCAAAATTTTTTGTAAAGGAGAATGCTTGGGGAAAGAAGGGAAGCAGGGGGTCATATTTAACACCACAATTAACAGCATGTTGAGGGTCGCTCTCAACGACGCAAGCCCAAGTAAATTTGACGAGATTCCCATCGGAGCATTCCATTGACGCTATATTTTACTGCAAATGGAAAATTGATCTGCGCGCTATCGATAAGAATATCTAAACAAGCGAAGAGCTGCGTAGAGCGTGAAGGAAGGAAGAGTGTCATTAACATATTCAGAAACCCTGTGCAGAGTGCCGCGGGAAAGTATTGCACGGGAAGATATTGGTTGTGTGTGATTAAAAAGATACAGTATAGACCCCTGTTAACGCGAATATGCAACGGCTTACTAGCTTCCGTACTTCGCGAAGCGCTTCTGGCAAAATCTAGCGGGAACAGCCACCATCGAGAGCATGCGCCCAAAAAGCAGTCGGCCGTGCTTGCGGCTCAGTGCGCGCTTTGTGTAAGAATTCATCCTCGCAGGCTGCGCAAGTCGCGGCTCTTCGCTAACCGCGGATACCACATGGCCGCATGTTCTCTTTAGCTTAGGACCGTACGGCACACCAAGAACTTTTATTTTGTACACCTTGGGGCAACAGCCTCCGTGTACGAATAGGTAGAGATTAATTATTGTGTTTACCGTGTAAAGGAAAAAAATGCAGTTCTATTTCTAATATTAAGCTCCGGTGCATGGTTTGTTCCTGCATCTGACATATTGAAATAAGGATCAGTCCTTTTCAAAATGTCTACCAGTCAAGTATACTGCGGATTTTATTAACATATTAATAAGCACTAGAAAGAATAAGCAATCCAGAGCCGAGTCCTATGATATTTGCAAATGTCTCACAAATAAAGGATGACTGAACATTAATAGTAGCAAAACTTCGGTGAATTTTTGGGTACAAACTGAAGCAGTAATGTAAACTGGAGGTTGAAATTTATCCAGCTCCACTAAGGAGGTGTCAGGAGACGAAACTGTGACATGTTCAATGATTTAAATCCAAAGATTTAGCAAGCTGTCGCGGAACAGTGAGCATTTCTGTTGATCGGCCTCAGCAATGCAAAATGTAGTTAATAACCTTGCTGCGTTTTTAATAACGCTTTGTGATGGGTAATAGTGTTAATGCTTTTAATCTCATTACAGAAGACAGCACAACGTTTCAGGCTTGCCAGAACTATGAGCCTGATCGGTTGCGCAACAAACCTATAAAGCCGGCGGTGTTTCCACGATTTCAAGAGGACGTCCCCGGCCTCACACAGTGCGACCATCAACACCAACCAGAGGCAGCCAAAGAGGACTGAATTATAAGCGCCTATTAATACGTCAGCGCTTCGCTTGCTTGCGATAACTGAGCGGAGGCTTCGCCCCCTCGTGTACGGACTGGAGCTTCGACCCAGTTCCTCGCTCTCGCTCTAAAGCGCGACTTAGTAGTCACTTGGGGCTGTCGCTGCGAGGCGGCACTTGTATAAATATAGCCCACGCAAGAACAGAGATTAGACGAAAATACTGCGCTGTCGCTAGCAGTGCGAACTGGCACCAAGCTGTCGACTCTGCGATAGTTGCATATAAGTGTTTGTAACTTTTCTTTTTTCTTAAACGGATGATGGAGGCTAGGACCGCTGTTGGAAAAGAGCGACGAAAGAGAAAAAAAAAGCTGTGATGTTGACTTTGGAGCAGGCGCGATGCACACCGCCCGTGCCCAGATATCTCCATCCACCTAGGTCGCCCTCCATCCATGTCAGCTGAGCAAATGCTAGGGAAGTCTCTTCCCAGAATCGCCCGATTTGTGACAGTGGCATGAACAGGCTCGTGCATCATGTGGGTGGAAACACTGGAGAACGGAGTGAACAAGGCACGTGACATGTAGGTTGTGAACAGTCAGTCGTTCGTCGCCTCCCTGACGCGCTATCCTGCACCCTATTGCAGCTTATTACCCCGAGTATAAAAGAAGAAATTGGATCAGCTTGCACTAGTTCGTGTTCACACCGAGCAGAAAGACAACAGGAACTGGAGTGGAAAAGAGACAGGCGTCTCGTACAGATGCTTTGCCGTGGACTCTTTCTTCGTCTCTTGTCTTAATGCGCTGTGCGAATATGAACAAGATATAAAACTTCATCTGTCCCATCAAAGCAAGTGACCTTATAGGCTGTAGACGTGTACAGCACGACCTTTGAACACGGCGGGCTTTATTCTCATAAGCCAAGTATTTGTCACGAGTTCCGAGAATGGCATTGAGTTTGCTATTAAGACGGAGTTGCCCCTCCTACTACTATTACTAGTCTATAATATTTATCTCCTCCTCCTTCTACTACTACTACTACTGTCATTACTCCTACTAGTACTACTATTGTTGTTTCTACCCCCGGGCTTCGATACCAATAATGTCTTGTTTTCTGTCCGCTTTGAGCTATACCTGCATGTTGAAATAAGGGTCCTACTAGTTATGTATGGCCCATGAGCTTCGTTTCAGCACACATTGTTCTAGAAGATTTCAGAAAACATTTCAAGCTTCAACAGCGGAGGTTCCTTTGAAACGGTAGAGACTAGAAAAAAGATGACTGAGGGAGTACTAATCAAAGAGGCAAAAGCAGTACATATGGTTTGGACATGATGTCACAGCCTCTATGGTGGCACAGCAAACCTACTTTCACCAAGCTTCCACCGTACAGCTGCAACGCTGGCAACAACAACACATATGTGTTCGGGTAGTTACGAACCAACTGCGCGGGCTTGGACGCCGTCATCCTGTTAGTTACTGCCACTCCACTGCTTACCACCTGTGAGATCTGGTTCATATTTGCACCGTGTTCCCCGTTTGCCAACACGGCGGATATTGTGACATCAGTGTGAGCCATCTATATATTGTCTCTTTCTGCTCGAACTGGTTGGGTCTTACGTAAAACCCCATGGGAGGCACATGCCATTGTATGGTCCACCAAGCACTCGCGTAATTAGCTGCCTGTATAGTCTAGTCATGCGTGACATGTCTTGCCGTGGTGCGGGTTATCATATCATCTATACATTGGGGATCGATGTGCGAGGCTCCACGGCTGACTGTATAACGGCGTGCAGTCGTTCATCATTTGCGGCGCAGCTTCTTCGAGTGCAGAAAGACATGCGACATCAAGGAAAGTGCGTGGCGTGAGTGGTGCAGACACCAACCGTACTCGGTTCGTAATCATCAGCGAAGATGACTTGTTTCATAATGTAAGACAGGCCTCCTCGCCCGAGCAAGGGCAAAGCTACCAGAGAAAACCTAAGAAGCGTAGCAATGTATGCTGGGTCAAGGCTACATTGGCAAGGACGCAGAGGTTTACGTGAGAGACGTACGTACTGTCACCGTCAAATGAAATGCGAACTATAGACAAGAGAAATGGGAACAGCCAAACTGTAGGACCTCAGTAGACAGAAACTGAAGTTTTAACAATATCACTTTACTTTCACAGTGGCGTGCACGACGACCGCTGCGTAGAAGTGTTAATGACCCCCGCCGGCATTTCTTCTGTGGGAGCTAAAAGTTTATTTTCTTGGGTTTCACTTGACGTTGATAGAAGTTGTGGAGCATACGTGCCAGTTGGATGCAGGTGGAACATGTTTCAGCAGAACTAGAAGGCGAAATTAAAGCACATTTTTGGCCAGTCTACGACAGAATTCATATTTTGCTTATCAAAATCAAAAAGCCAAGCGAGAAAAGGACACAACAGTAAGCGCCTGTACCATGAAGGAAGTATGGCAGCGTTTAAAGTTTTGAAGTTGCCTCGACATTCTGAAAACGAGATCGTTGCTTTCGAAGGCCTGTGAGGGTGTAAGTGGCGAAGTCAGTAGAAGACATGGTGCGGTGCTGCTCTGACCCCATCCGGGCACGCGTAAGTTCGCCGAAAGCCTCACGCTATAACTGCCGGAGTACGCCGCTGTAGTTACATGCAGGACAACGCTCGAGTATTGGCTCCCTCCTTTGCCCGCTTCCCGGGTTTCTGACATACTGCACGCAGTTAGCGAAGATGTACTGGGCACGTGTCATCTGTCTGTATGCGTGGCACGAACACTTGAAGGCGGAGACGTGACATGGAGGAAGGTGAGAGAAGCGGAAAGAATGGCATAGTGCCTCCTACCTCCCCAGATGAAAAAAGAAAAAGAGAATGCCTCGACGGTGACGAATGCGTAAAAATAGGTCAGCGAACAAGGGGAGCATAGACGACAGCTAGGGGGGTGGGCATGTAACGAAAGAAAATAAAAGAGCAACTGGCGCAAGCTTTTCCCTGCAGTCATGTCGTAATCATTATAAGTGCACAGTCTCCTTTGACAATCTAGTAACGTTGCCTTTAACTGCCCCTTCCGTATGTGGCACACCTCATGTTGCCCATGTCGGCCACCCTTCAAGATGCGCTGCTATGACCTAGAGACAGGTCTACGATCTGCCATTATAGTGAGTAGAATATCGACTATTTGGTCCAGGAGTCTTTTACTGCAATTAAAAACATTTCAGCCTTTTACAGACGTGAAATGGTCCACAAGCTTTGATTTAACTAATTTTTATATAGTTTATTTTTATTCACCGACTGTTGAATTTTGGAATAATATAAAAATGGTTCTCTTTTTCATTACCCACTAATCAGCTCGACATAGTACTGCAAAATCAGAATACTGAACACTGTTGTATTCGAACACAGTGTACGCATTCCTGCTCCCTGTAACAAAAGCTACAGCAGGAATTGTAAATAAACGAAGTAAAATATGCATGATCTTCACCCTTTTGCTTACAGACCAAGCATTGTGTTTTTCTAAATATTTCTTGCTTTTGCTGCTTTTTATGGCATTGATTACGCAATCTAAACTTTACTAATTTTGGGCAAGGGAAGCAGCAACAGCCCAAAGTAAATTTGTACACTTCATGTCCGTCTGCGTGCATCCGTACAACCTGCTCTCTGCCTTGCGAAAGTAAAAATTTTTTTGGTGGAAGGGAGTGGGTTTCAGATACAAACATCGCGTTGTAGCAGAGAGCAGCGGTTACTTGAAACCATGGAGTCCTCCGGTACGAAAGGGAAGTGACTCTAGGTTTTTAATTAATGATTAGCTCACAATTCTTTGTGTCAAACTCAATTTTTGCTGTTTTCAAACTGTAGTTTCCCTCTTGAAGCAGAATATCCAAATTCTACCACCGCATTTAGAAGAAAAATTGCTGAAAAACTGGTCTTTTTGAGGAATGTCGTTGTTCTTTTTGTTAGCAAGTTTTCTGTCAGGGTGCCAATTGATTTCAGGATTTTTCACATTTCTAAATTAATTGTTAGTTTCAACATGGTGAAAATACCGGTTAATAAATGGATGCGTACGGCCTGCGAATCCATATTGCGACTCCTTCATTTTCGTCCCCTAGGTTGTTAACCATTCAGTAGAGTGGAGAGCTGTGCCAGTTGGCGCACATCCGTATAGTTTCAAACCAGTGGAAGAACGCACACCCAGAGAGGTACACAGAACAAGGTTGCCATGCGTACCTCTCTGTGTCTGCATCCTTCCGCTGGTTTCAACATATACGAATGCGTTAATCATTCTTCCTCGCCAGTGTTGCCAGTGGGCTCCGCTTTTCCCGCTGCGCTGCGCGCTTCGCGCTGCGGAGGCTCGCTAGCATTTTCCATATTGAACGGCCACGAACACCAATACGAAGGTTAGCCAGCAAGGACACAACGAAAACGCGAAAAAAATGCCAGTGTTCACACACAAGACAACGAATGGTTAAGTTTGTCATCGGAATGTCATAGTGATTCTACTAGCGTGAAAGACGGGCACGTGAAAGGAGACAAAACATGAGCGCTGACTCGCAAGTTCATTGAAGCGAACACGGAGTATGGACAAGCCAAGCTACACATAAACCACACAATGACCAAAAAGCATGCAGCATAACTTGAGTCTATCATAGCCCTGAACTCTTCCATGATGTAGATAGCCCAACTCACAGCATGTTAAAGCGATGGACGGCTGGGTCACGAATGTGCGAGGGATCGAGCCGTCCGTCGCGTTCACATGTAGATATTTGAGTTATCTATATCAGAGAAGAGTTCAGGGCTGTGATTGACTCGTGTTGCGCTGTATGCCTTTCGGTGATTGTGTGATTTCGTGTAGCTTGGACTAACTATACATATTCCGTTTTCGCTCCAGCAAACTTAAGCTTTGAGTCAGCGCTTGTTTTGTCTCCTTTTGTCTCATTTGTTTTGTCTTTCGCGCTAGTAGAATTATCGTGCCACCAGACTAGTCTGCCCAGATGTCTATGCATTATTAGAATACTTACATCTCGCTGCGCTTGTGGCCCAGCGGTTTTCCCTCTCTCAGACTTAGCTGGTTGGATGTTGCTTTCCAATATTTCTTTTTTCTTCTTCCCAGTGAGGGAAAAACATTTCAGTGCATTACGTTATGTCTTTTGTGTCCTGGCCTAAACACATACAGGGTCGTCGGCGAGCACCGAACTCACCCGATGTTCCCTCTCCTCGAAAAACGCACAGATGTTCCATAATGATATTTTTACCTTTCTTTTTTCAAGAAAATCTAAAAGTAAAATCTGAAAATAAAGGAATTCAACGAAGCATCAGAAAATTGGAGGGGAACCTAAAATTTCTCACTTTTTTCGAACGGCCGCAATTTTCCTGCCGAAAGGAAGGAATTTTTTGGTTTGAGGGAATTTTCGGCAACAGAACGGAATATGACTGCACATCCACACCTCCCATTACCTGCTTACTGCGCCTAGCTGCCATACTGCTGGTGAACGTCGGCTGCATCCACCATGCATGTCGAACAAAGGTCTGCAGTGTAGGGGAACAGGTGCGACCACTTGTTATTTTTACTTTTTTTTTTTTTTTTTGTACTTGCGACGCCGCATACCAGCAGCTGCAAAAACAGGGGGTTCAGTGCGACAGGTGTCGCTGTGGTAAAGTGCGCCGGTAAAAATGTTGAGCTTGTCATACAGGCACTGGCGACATGCAGCCAGATCTAAGTTTTCTTTTTTTCAATTGTCACTCCCTGAGCGCTGGAGATCCGCAACTGCGCTTTATGCAGTTCGTGTGCTTGTACATCAGTTGAGCCAGTCGCAGGTACAATGGCTGGAAACTCTACAGTGGTGACACATTCCATTCAATATTTTGGGAGGCAATTCCACAATTTTTTTTTTCCTTCCCATCATGCTCCAGGTTTTCTACAGGCTACAAACCAACGACATACATTGAGCTGTCCGCTGCAGAGCTTGTGGGCTTTATCAGCCTTTCTAAGGTAGTTTTCAATAAACATGCTGTGAACCAAGCTTAGTGCTGAGTTTTCAGGGTTTAAATGGACATTGAAAGCTAACCTTTTAGACATTATTTTCTAGTAAAAATTGATTTTGGAGACCTTCCTTTCTATGGTCCATTTTATTCTGGCCGCAAAGACTCAAGTCGCTTCTTATGCGAAAATTGAACTATAAAAATTTCCTGCCCCTCGATTCAAACCAGCAGAGTAGAAACCGACAGACACTTCCCATGGTAAATGAGTTACCGAGGGTTCGTGGTGCTGTAGCCTGGCATCAGGAATGCACATGCACAAGGCTCTATCTGTCGACACCGCCTGGCCGGGAAAACAACCAATAACCGGTCGATCTGTGTTGTTTTGCATATTTGCTTTTAGCTCATACAGTCTCCGTTTTCGATTTGATTATATAGTCTATTTAAGATCAGAATGCGGTAATCAGTGGATACAGACACCTGTACTATGTGACCTTAAACGGCAGTCACCGTTGAATGAAGTCATACTGCGTACGGCCTGCACGTGTTTTAAAAGGACGCCCGTACGGGCGTTCTTTTAAAACACGTGCAGGCCGTTTTCGGTTATCTCCAGACGTCCTTTAGCTCGTTTTGCCTTAACTGAGGGCTCATGTAGCCATGGGTTCCCTTTATGCGCACGCCACTAATGAAAGCAGTGAATGAGGAAAACCCTGCTCGCACAATGGAGCACCGCCGCTGCATCAGCAAGGCAAATGAGGCACAATGCGTTTCGCGCGTGAAGGGCGTATAAGTTTCACAATGGCGCAGCTTCAACCACAAATTGGCGAAGTACATTTATTGCAGCCGGCAATTGTTCTGCACGTAGAAGTAGAACAGTGTAAGAAAAGAAAACATGAACCTTTTTTTTTTATTTGCCTAGGTTATAGCTGTCACTGCAATCGATGCAAGCTTACATATTGTTCGATTTAATACACCATTACTGATCCGTCTTGCGGGGCAGAGCGTACTCAAGAGGCCGACTAGATGGTCCTGCCGCGTTGGCAATACCAATGTACTGCGAAACGAACTATAAAGAAAGGAACGCTACATTAACGTGCAGCGTTTTTAGACCGACTAACCTCTCTTCTGTATTTTCACAGTTGGATAAGACAACGAGGAAACATTTGTTTACTCATTTGATAAGTGAAGAACTGTGAAAGCGATGTTCGCCATGAAGATTACAATGGGACCACACTGCCCTGATTCCGCGCAAAAAAAAAAAAAAACAACTATAGGTGAAGCGAACTTGCTCACTCAAGAAAGTACTGTAAGGCAGGATGCGCCTTTCAGAAAAGAAAAACCCTTTATTTACTGTTCAATCACAGCAAAACATTCTGAGCGTATTGGAAATTATATTGTGACTGTAAGTGAAAACTTTCATGGTTACATATTCAAAAATATTTTCACAGCAAATTCACAGCAAAACATTCTGAGCGTATTGGAAATTAAATTGTGACTGTAAGTGAAAACTTTCATGGTTACATATTCATAAAATATTTTTTTTCTGTGTTACAGTTCTTTATAATCCACAGTGTCAAAAGCCTGAGGGTTTAACAAAATGTGACACAAAGCTGGCTCAACATTCTTTGCGTTCCTATTGTCTTAGTTGATAGAGGTTTATACGTTGTTATGTGTTTTTTTTTTTTTTGCCGCCAGATGCTAATTTGCAGCTTTTAATTTGTTTTTCTATTTGGTTGGCGATAGACATATTCAAACTTTGCAGAACATTACACAAACAAATTAAGTTTGGTTAATGCTTTTTAATTTCCTAAGCGACTCAGGAAATGAGAGACGCCATAATAGAGATCCTCAGAAATTTCGACCACGCGGGGTATTTTACAGTGCAGTGACATCGCAAAACACCCGGGCGCCCTGCTTTTCACCTCTATCGGAAAGCGGCTGCCGCGGCTGGGACTCGGTCTCGCGCCCTGGGTACAGCAGTCGAGCGCCCTAACCACTGCGCCATCACGACGGGGCATGAAACCAACAAAATTGAAAAATAAGAATGCATTGGCATGCTTTATGGTTAAAGGAAGGCAATAAACAGAACAGGTGAGATAGATAGAACAGTCGTGAAGAAATCTTGATCATTTAGAAAGAAAACCGGAACGGAGACTAACGTCCATTGTTCGGGCGTCGGGACATGCAGAGCGAATGCGGATAGCGACAATTCCTCTTCTTTTTTTTTTTTTTTGGTATGTTTCCCTTTTGTTTTCAGCAATGCAACTTCGATGACAAATAGAAGATAAGGCATACAAGCGAGCACGAATGTCTTCCAAAAAATCAACTTACTGATTTTTTTTTTTTCCTTTGCGGTTTTAAAGCCGCCTCGCTTACGTCACGACATGGCTTCTTGCATTCACTGAGCGAATTTTCGGGTGCCAAAGCAACACGCAGATTGTTGTCCATATGCAATTCGCATAAGAAATGAAACCAAATATTGGTTTATCATCCTCGCGTTACTGACGAATAAACAGTCCGCTCAGAACGCTGATATGCCTTTAAAAACACAAAGATGTATATGTACCCTCTCGCGAACCATTCAAAAGCCTTCAGCGGCCGCTTTTCGCCTGCTTAATTGCGAGCATTTCAGCGTCAAGGATGTTTACCAAGCCGTACTCAACCTTGCGGTGACAGATGAGCAATAGCGCAGACAAACACGACACTCCGGTAGCAGAGCAAGACAAGCACAAATAAGATTAGGATGGCGTCTCGAAACGATCGTCGTTTCCTCTTGCTGCTATAGTGCACATACGATATATATGAACAGTGCTTCAGCCCTAACACATCGTTTGAAATGCTAGTAGAGTCAAGCAGTGTCGACGACTGTAGCAGTGCAAACGTAGCTGGCAGTAAGATGGATGGCTTGTGATAGGCGCCTGTTGTTTTCGATTTTTCGACTTGAAAACATGTGTTAGAATTGCACGCATTGTTCTCTCGTTATTAGGTTTGTATATGCAGCGGCGTTTTCTCGCTCTTTGCATACCTGAGTTTGGTTGGTTGGTTGGTTGGTTGGTTCACAGGAAGGGAAAGGCGCAGTATCTGTCACACTTGCTCTGTGGACACTTGAACCGCGCCGTAAGGGAAGGGAGGAAGGTGGGAGTGAAAGTGGAAAGAGAGAAAGGGGAGCCGTAGTGGAGGGCTACGGAGTAATTTTGACCACCTGGGGATATTTAACGTGCGCTGACATCGCACAGCACACGGACGCCACTTCGTTTCACCTCCATCGAAACGCAGCCGCCGAGGTCGGGTTCGAACCCGGGAACTCCGGCACAGTAGTCGGGCGTCTTACCACTGCGCCACCCCGGCGGGGCGACATACCCGAGTTTAGCTAGAGCATTCTGTTGCTAATATGACAAAAACAATATTAGTTCATAACAGAGATGTTTTCATCAGAAAGATTGAAAGGGGAAGGAAAAAAGCTTCAGGAACTTGAGGAGCCATTGGCTCCCCTACATGTACAAAAGCAGCAGGGTAACATTGAATGCATATATTCGGCGACATTATCACAATGTCATGAAATATTTGCAAAAATTTACAATGCACACATGTATTAAAAGCAAGAAAGGGTGTAGAACCAGGCTATTTGTTGAAGCGCAGGAAATGCTTGTCTTTATCACTGCTGACTTGATCAGTTCGCTGGAGCGCAAAGCAAACACTACTTCTACAAACAAGTTCATTCGGGCGTTAGTTGACACTAACTAAACCTTGCCGTCACGTCGCATGACGTACGACGTCGGAGAGCGAGAAAGACGAGCGACAGGAGCAAGAAGAGTCTCTGATATGCTTGTTTCGCTCGCACTTGCGATTAAAAAGCAAAGTCTCGGGAGCGAAATGTCACAATGGTGGGTGTCGGTGAAAAATGTTAGGTGACATATAAGCCGTGTAAGAAAGCACAAAAAACAGCAAATGCATTTCTGGGCTATGTCTGTTGCTACGGCGTTCGCCTTCAAACATGAGTTCGTTGGGTTGAAGCTTATGATATGTGTGGACGGCGAAACAAGCCCGTTGGAAGGGCAAAGAATAATGTTGATATTATTAGAAAAGCTTGGATTACGTAAGGGGTTGGACTTTATTTTTCAATCGTGATGTCTGCGGTCTTGTAAAGTCCCGTACTTATCTACTGCCTTATATACCGTATATCTTACTGTCATCCTGAATTTTCTTCGCCGTTGGTGTCAATTATTGCTTGCAGAGTCCATCCTATTGAATGCGCCAGAATTGTGCTTGTTGACGAAGCAGTAAGCCTCGCGATGTTTTGCAGCGGATACAAGCTCGAATGTCGAGACTGCGCACATTATTGTGCGTGCGCAGACAGATATGCAATTACTGCGGATGGCGGAAATGAGAAAAATTTACCCTCCTTACTTTCCAAACAAAAATTACAACAGAACCATGCTGACCCCCCCCCTCCCTCCCTTTTTTTGTTCGGATAAAAAAAAAGCAAAAATATATACTAATGATCTAACTTCGACCCAAGTGTAACCATCAATCCGTCCCAGCCTCAACCTGCATCAGGATGGACTCTTCAAACTAGTACCACATGCGATGTGGTGCTTGTCAAAAATGACGCCAGCATTTTACATTGACCGATACATATGCATTCCAAGGACAGCGTAAAGTATCGCGAACCGCATGCAGCACAAGTCTCACATAAAAGATTGACATGGGGGCACGCCAAGTAATTCAGCTGTATGAAGTCTATCTAGAGTAGAGCTCTGCACGGGCTCGGGCCGGCCCGAAAGCCCGGACCGGGCAAGAATATTGCTGCTTTGCCGGGCCCGCGCCGGGCCCGGGCTTGAATTTGCGGGCCTGGCCTGGGTACGGGCTTAAAGTGGCGGACTCAGGCTTGGCTGGGGCTAGGATATGTGTACGGCTACATTCGGAAATGAAGAAATCCCGGCGCTAAAATCATTGAAGTGGTTTATGAACAAACCACTAATAGTACATTTCTAAATTCCGAATGAGAAAAACCTCAGTTGTCGACCGAGTTTAATCAGCTGCACTCAGTGGTTTGTTCAAGTAACTTTGGGTGCTCACGTCTCTCGGCATTCAACAACGCAAGCGAAAAAGTAAAAAAGAGAATGAGCAAAACCCTGCAGCGTGTTCTACTACAGTACCGATCTTATGAAGCGCTTGAACGCATGACACACGGCTTGTTTAGATGAACACGCTTACTAAGTAAAGCACACAACAGAGCTAGCTTGGGATTTTTCAGCCATCAGTGAGCCCACTCCGTCGTATCTGGCAGAAGGCACTCTTGTATCATTTCTGTTTCGGGTTACTGCCAACGACTGGACATTTGAAGCCTCATAACAGCCAGTGGAGGAGCACCTTTAATCGACTGCTCGGCGGGCAGCCGTCATCACCTCGCCCCTCCCCCTGATAAAAAAAGCATCTCTACGCTACGAGAACCGCCATTGAATAAGAACGTATTGCATTGGAAATCTTCGAGTATTCAAACACTAATGATGCACAATAAACAGGCGTTTTTTTGTTGTTGTTGTTGTTGTTTTTTGTCTCCATAACTATGCGGAGAGCGGCCATGAGTTCTTCAATAGAATATTGTCGCACAGGAATCTGTAGATTTGTTTGTTTTCCTGCCTTTGATCACGCAGGTTCCTGTGGTCTAGATGCCGGGGCTGTCTCGGTGGGTGATTAATCAAATAGCTTGCCTCAAGAGCTAGTTGATAATAAGGAGCCATGTTTAAAATCCCTGTAATCCATAGCTTTTAAGCGTGCATGAGCACAATCGATTTAACTAAAATGACATGTCAGAAATTCCTTGACCAAGCATTGCTTCATCCGCTACTTTAAGAGTGCCCTCCTCTGCCCAGAAGTATATTTTGTCACATTTTCTCCCATCTTGATTTGTTATTATGCACCATTTAAGCAGTATTATTTATTTAACATAAATTGCTATCAGTCCTGTTCAGAGCAAAGAGAGGAGTGGGTTGATTAGATCAAGTGGATTTTTATTCAAAATGTAATCACTGTCGATTTTGGGGGGCCGGTAAAGCTCCGGGACTATTGTATGTTGTAAAATTGTTTGAAATTGCTTGCTCACTGGAAAAGAACATTCTGCACTGATGTTTTTTGTTCTGTTGATGCACTCGACCTGGCATGGGATATTTCTTGTGTATAATTTCTGTTGTGCTGTTCGCTACTGCTTAAAAAAATTGAATCACTTTTCATTGGGACCCACAACTAGCCATTGACTATGGGCCCAAAAAGTTTCTTTGTATTTCCATGATACGCTTTAAATAAATAAATAAAAAAGCACGCGCATAGTAGTAAACGAAGACATTGCACATGAATACAGTGATGACCAGAGGAAAATAAATGTGAACAGCACACATACCATCGCGGATCCAGGAATTGAGACAACCGAGAGAATTATTCATGGCTCTTAGCGTATACAATATTATTAATAAGTTTATTACAACTGCGCTTCGGACATAGTGGCTAGCACACGTGGAAGACGCATACAGAAGGTAGGTGAACAGTTCCTCGTGCGATAGCCACTAATAGTAGTGATAAAGGCGCTTTATTTTATTGCTCGCCCCATCGCCGCCGCCACACCCAACATGGAATCCTCTGCTCTAGTCACTATGCACTCGACTATAGCAAGCAACCAGCCCAAATAAGAGCTTGGTAGCGCAGTCTCGTGCTCTTTGGATAAAAAAAAAAAAAAAAGAAAAAAGAATACTTCATGTAGTGTTTTGGAAGCCTTTTTTTCTTCCATCTGCTTAGAATTTTTGTTCCGCGTTTTTCAGGATGTGGACTCTGTTATATGCCATTGGGATGTCAATCAAGACTAGGTCATGTATGATGGAATAAAAAGGAGTTAGGCGTTTTTTCCCGCTTAACTGCACGTTTTTAAGGAGTCCGCGCATACTGACTGCAGGGCCTAGGCCGGGCCGAGTCTTTGTAGCGCGGGCCTGGTTTGGGCCTGCCTCCTTTCAGCGCGAGCCCGGACGGGCCCGGGCTTCCAACCGGGCTCGGGCTTTAAACGATGGGCCCGGGCTGAGCACGGGCCCGTGCAGTGGCCAAATCTGGAGGTATCTGACAGTTTCGTTGCTTGCTGCCGTCCGTAAAGCCTGCACCAACGAGCTAATTGTGAACCAAGTAAAGTTTGATTTCGCCAGGATGCTTTAACAAATCACCTACAATCGATCGATAAACTCGATGAGAAATTTCCGGCTACCGCGTTGCCAGGTGGCGAATGCATGAATGAGGAAGGTCAACGAAGTGTTGCTCACACTTTCGCGTATGTACCACTCCTGCCGTTCCTTCTGGGTTGACCCCCCTCCCCCTTTTATTAAAGCCTCTTGCTATCGTATTTGGCCCCGGGACATAGAGTACGTGATCACGGTGGAAGAATATTCTTCTACCTGTAACCAACAATGTATATCAAAACAAATCAGCTTCAGCCAAGTATGAACTTCATTAACTAAAACAAAATAGTTGATCTTCTTTGAACTGTGCACACTTCTTGGGAGATAATGAAAGCCTTTACTGCTCGGTAACCAGTATCCCAAAACCTTTGCGGTATATGGTTCGTCTAGAGTTATATATAGTAAATCTAGTTTCGTCAGCCACTACCTACCGTCTGTTCAGAATCTTCAGCGAAATTTACGAGATTGGGCCTGCCTTACGACTAAGCATGTTGCTCCAAAATGTACGAAAAATGAATTTTAGTAATTGGCAAAGAACTATTGAAAATCTGTTAAAACCACTGCGTTGCCGATGGTACCTTGCGCCGCCAGGGGGAGGCAATGTGAACAATCTGTTGTGGAATTTGTCAGCAGCCGCAACGCTGAAGTGACTTCTACCATCTATCCTTGGGGCCCTGACTCCATATCCAATACTCGATTGGTGCCGTCGCAGACATGCAGACTTGTCCCAGCATTTCGACATTTATGTCACAATATGCCTGCCACCTTTGCTATGCCTCTGTTTGCAAATTCGAATATTTTTGTTGGCCTTCCTTGACTTCTTTGTGCAACCAGCTGCCACACTCGACACCCGATGCCGTGAGACTCTTGTGTTTCACAACCGCAGATACTTCGCTCTGCGATGGCATGCTCGAATCCTCGACGGTTCTCTCAAGTGGTTATGAAATCGTACTCGTCAAAAATCTGTCTTCTTTGTGTCAACGAAGAGTGGGGACCAGTCCCGCCTTTTCACCACGTGTATCTGCGATGTGAACATTTCGCAAGACGGCAAGGATAGCGTCAATGTCTACAGCATTTCACAAATAAGCCTGATATAGGTGACGTCGCGGACTCTCAGAAGACTGGGAATTATGGCTGCGAAAATGTGATAAAGGTTGTTGCAAAAATAAAAGCCTTGGAACATTGGGGGAAAAAAATGCGTGCTGATAATAGGACGTGCATAAACACGCTCTCTCAGCCGCCTATCCTGGAGACTGGTTTTATTCCTTTACTGTAAGATTTACACTATGGTTTATATGTTTTACTTATTTACTTTTGCCAGTTAACCTAAACGGCCACAGGGATAATAACCCCTGAACCCATCCGGCGAGGTTACCAAAGCGGCATATGCGAACGCCGCGTACTGTGGTTTAGCAAGCCATCGCAGTCATACACATTGAATTTCTTCCCTATGACAACCAAATAAAAATCCTCCCATGAAACTGTCCTGCGGACTTCCTCTGTGACATCGCATATTTGTCAAACCTGTCGAGCCAGTCCATTCGTCATATCGCATCAGCTCATCAGCTTTGTGTAAAACGTGCTAGGACGAGGCCCGCATGTTTATTTCCATTAGCGTCAGTTGATTTAAACTGCACATGTGCGTTGTGTACCGCGTGCATGCCACGTGAAATGAAAGTACCAGCAACGTATGATGGGCACTGCTGCGTCCTGAACTGTCGCAAAAGTAAAAACAGCCCTTTTTAAGGTTAACGTCGCCACTATATAGAAAACCTTCCAACTTTAAAATAAACTACAATAAAAAAAAAAATAAAGCATTCTAGCTATGTAATATTTTTTTTTATGATTACCCTTTTTTTTATGCTTCAAAATGAAAGAAAACCACCCGTTGTCCACAGGCTGATTGGCTATTGCATCGCTAACAAAGCCGCGCAGCTTGCAAAGCAGGTACGTTTCGATCTTGTGGCTGCCGCCTATGGAAAAATCGATTTCGAGCGCGGCGCGAGCGAGACCGGCGACTGCCTTCCCGCGCTGCCTAATCAAGGTACGTTACGTCACGGTGAGAGGGTGCAGGCCTGATGTGTTCTAGGAAGCTTTGCCTTAACGCTCCCACCACTGTCAGGCCGCGCTGAAATATCCCAGCGCCTCTGCCAAAAATATTTCTCACCGCGCCACGTAGGACAAATGTAAATAGAAGCATCGATCAAAACAGCACGTGACCACTTACTCGGTCTGTGTACTACTTGAACACGCACCGGTGTCAAAACGTTGGCACGGTCGAAGTTCCGTTGCCAAGTGCGACATGCCGCGCCCAACAGCTGCTGGGCTGAAAGCGTCGGTCAGTGACGCAGATTGTTTTGAGTGTGTGAATTAGTTTGCACCATAACTTTTTCTCTTTGTTCCCATAGCATCACGCCTATAAATTATACTGGCCCTAACAATATTCGGCTGACCAGACGAATGTGACTCAACCCTATACTTCGTCTCACAAGATGTTTGCAGCACTGCGGAAGGCAGAGGCCCTCCGGTCCAATCAGGATCACGCGCACTAAAATAGGCAATTGGGCTCCTACGCGCCTCTCGCCCACCAAATTGGCGGGAGTGACAGCAGGAGCATAATTCTCTATTATAGTGCGCAGGGGCGAGAGGCACTTAGGAGCACAATTGAAAGGGCTCCTCTGCCTTTCGCAGTGCTGCAGATATCTTGTGAGGCGAAGTATAGATAGATTACATCCAGCGGTAAACAATTATGGCCATGGAAAGAAAAGGTAACCGAGAGAGAGGTGTGACAAAAAAGGAGCGAAGTGATTATTGAAAAAAACTTGAAGATGGTTTAGACTTGGTTGACGGGGTTAAATGTCCCAAAGCAATTCAGAGAGACGCCATAGTGGAAGGCTCCGAAAATTTCGACCACCTGGGGTGCTTTAACATGTAATGACATCGGACCGCACACGGACGCCTCGCTTTTCGCCTCCAAGAGCGGTCGCCACGGCCGAGATTCGACCCCGCATCCTTGGGTACAGCAGTCGAGAGCCCAACCGCTCCGCCGCAGGGGCGGGGCAATAAATATATGTGAATAGCTACCGATCGCACTCGTAAGTGTTTACTTTCCAACATCCAAGCACGGGATTTCAGGGCAAAAACATTTACTCTGATGCAACGACGATCGACATTGGTTTCCCTACAGGCAACTGAGATGCTATAAAAATGGATGCAATAAAATCGATGGATATAATAAGAGCAAAGCGCGAACTCTTAATTATGATTATATGGACGAATGAGTTCTGTCGGCTAACGCTAATACGTGTGCAATAGTCGGATACAACTCAAGTCTGAGTAACCACACAATTCCTCCGTCACAAAATGTACTGTATAGGCTCTTCTGGTTGACTAAATATTAAAAGCTAACCATCAGACATTTAAGTACCTCTGGCTTGTTTGGTAGTGCAATGTTAAAAACTAATTCTGTTTACTAATCGAGCGAAGCCAAACTCCGCGCGCAACTGCCCATAGTTAGCAACTGCTATAGTTTACGTAGTATCCTACTCTGCTTAAGTACTTGCAGATGAATTCAATGGAGCTCAACTTTAACTAACATTGTCAATTAACAAAAAAAAATCGGTAAAGTAGGTAAAAAGTGGAACCTTAACGGGAGTGGTCATAAAGATCAAAAAGGAAATATATAATGAATGAATGAGCATGGCGAGTTTCCTGCTGCCATTTAACACCCAAGTCATTGAAACGTGTGCTCCCGCCGGAAAGTGCAAAAAAGGTAATTAATTTGCGCATCCTCTTCGCGAAATAGACAGGCACGGACGTAGGTGTCGGTAAGGAACAATATAGTGTGACGCAACTGCCTGGCATGACAACGCGGATATTTCAAGGTTAACACCACATCGCCGCACCACGACGAATCCTCCATGCGGCAAAACTATTCTCTTTTAAGATAGTGCTGCCATCTACGGAGGCGTCGCAAATTCGCTTAGTGTTGAAGGCGCGCTAGATCGAACATAGGTGGCAGCGCAGTAGCTTTCATTAGTGCCATCTTACCATAGAATGCAAACGCAGCTATCACGCGGCGCGGAGTTCAACAGAGAAGCGCGAAAACCACGTGGAAAACGGCGAGACCATCTTTGCACCCGAAGCGGAGCTGCGCTTCTTCGACGAGCAGAAAGGCTACTCTTAATATATGATTATCAAGGTAATGATGGATAACCCCGGTTTCATGGCTGTGTGTAATTATTCAAGAACACTTTTCGCTGTTTCAGGATATCGAAATGGGTTGGATTGACAAATGCCGGCACTGACTGGTGACGAATTTTCTTCCACTACATTTTTTCTCCCTCTCATCAAACAATTTACCGCAAGAGAAGGCACGTCAGCACAAAAGCTCAGTAGTATGCCAAGTAGTCGATGATGTGCCTAATCCAACTATAAATGGACTCCCCACATGACATTTCTGTGGTCAGCTTAGGTCGGCTCAACTATTACGGTGCACCGCTCTGTGCCAATTGCTAATGGTTTCGATTGGGAATATGTGCAGCCAGAGGCAAGACTCTGTTTCTTTGCTTGTGTTTAGCAACGACAGCGTGGCTTTTACACAGCATCTCTCGTCACACTGTATGCTGAATAAGCAATGAAACCTTGCTAATACATGCGCTCTTTCAGTAGCTTTCTACTCTTTTACAGAGCCATTACGACGCTTTTTATTACCGTTGAAAAATCTTTGTGAGGGCGCCTCATTGAGGCACACGTATGCGCATAAAAAAAAAAAATGAAACTTCACTTTTCATTATCGCGTATACTCTGCGCTCGCTAAACCTAGAAAGGAAGCGCCACAAAAATGAATCATAAGAAACATTACTCTTTAGAAAGAAATCTCAAAGATACGGCGGTACAACATGTAGGCTGCCTGCGCAAGTTGTGTTGAAAATTCTTATTTTTCACAGGGGACTCAAAATAAGAAGCCGAAATGAGAAGGGCACGGGAGGCACAAAATACGAAGCCGAAATGAAAAGGGCACGTCGCGCCCTCTTTCAAAGTATGGAAGAATCTCGTGCATGACAGCAATTGACTCGGCACTAGATGGCACGGAGTGTCAGAAGCTTTATGCGATGGAGGATGATATGTGGATGATGATTTTTGATAGCTTTCATAAACCCGAAAACTGAAAACTCACGGAAGTGGGTAAATGTTCCTATAATAATAATAAAAAAAAAGAACCTTGTTTTATAGCTTGGAAGGTAGCCACCATTTAACCACATCGCGCTGGAGATTGTTCGCGGGAATTCTGAATGGACAATCTGGCCTGGCAATCTGGCAATCTGGAAAATAGACGCTGTGCGCACAGAATCATTTTATAGGTCCGATTTCACGGAGAGAAGCGGGAGTAGGGCGCGGTAGTGCTCGCATAAAGTCAAGATTCCCTGTCTCAAAATAAATGTAAAAACAACAACAAAAAAACGATCGGCTTGCGCGATTAGCTGTTGGCGACCTTGAGATGACTTACGGTAGTTGCTGCTGTCCAAGGAAGCTGCGCAGGAGATACACGACTGTAATATCGAGATCACTGGGTAGGAAAAACTCACTGTGACTCGCGAGTAATGCAAGAGGAAGGTAGAAATATGGAATAACCTTGCCGCATAAAACATTCACTGCCTACAAAGAAAGTAGCATAGCACTCGAATTTGGACCTCTAAAACACTTTAGAAGGTAGCTAAATTTAAAGCGAAAATATTTTTCTCTTACTAGGAGAGAAACATCTTAATTTTTAAGGGCAAGTTAGGTAGAGTAACTAAGAATAAAACCTCACTGAAAATTCGACATCATAGGGGATAGTTGTCGTTTCGCGTGCCAATCAGGAGACGATTCAGGATAGTGTTATCGTGTCAAGCCCATTGGTCTCCGTAGAGAGACCACCCGAGATACTAGATCCTTTAGTTAGTTGAAAAACTCTGATTCTTTTCTTCAACCGTCAACATTTGAGTTCTATCTTAAGATTTCTTTCCTGAATTTCAGAAATATAATTATGTTCGCGTATTCAAGAACTCCGTCTTGCCATAGTGCAGATAATAGGCATTACATTGACAAGTATAGCACGAGGCACTGGATGCCTGCACGCCCAGATCGACAAAATATCGAGAGATATCTGCAAAAGAGATCGCCCAAATCGCAATATGTGATACCTTGAGCTTGTCATGAATGCTCATCTCGGATCGATGGTTTCGAAAGACAGCGGTGAAAATTTGCCTCAGGCCAAATGGGGTGAGAGCCAGATTGGGCGCTTCCTTTCTCAATGTTTGGACGTCCAGTTTTAACTATTTTGTCATACCTAGGAAATGAATCGAAAATGTGATATGTCTTAGTGTTGTAAATTATTCTAATGAGAAAACAAAAACAAGAAAGAAGTAGTAAAAATTATCCAGAACATAAGAAAAGAGATTGTAGATGCAATGGACAAATATGAGAAGAGAAATTCAAAATTGGAAATGGACTGCTGATGCGTATAGGGTATAGCTGTACAATACTGGGAACGCCAAAATGATTGCAACGGGGCGAAGGGGAACTGTCTTTCCAGGGGTAGACTCCCCTGCCCTGTTTGTAACGTGTGCGCAGAACGACGGGTTAGGGCAGCACTGTCAAGACAACAATTGTATGCAAGGTTCCTCTGCGTGCGCGCAAGGCGCACGCAATGTGCAATGATTGCAATGTGCAGTATCACTGCACTTGGAGACTGAACTGCGATTTTGCGTGATCCTTTCATTTTGAATTTTCAGAAGAGAATGACTTCTGTTTGCATGTTCTAATTTTAATAATAATTCAACCTACAATTATGTTTGGACCACGTGAGAAACCCATTTAACTACAATAAACTACGTCAACGTGTACGATGTTATGTGTAATGTAGCGATGTTATCGGGCGATGTGGCTTCTCCAGTTGTGCTCCGTATATAACAGCTTTCATTGTATATCAACCACGGCGTAGGCAGTTTTGAAAAAGTAGAAAGAAGTAAAAGAAGATCAGGTGATTCAAGACAGCGGGATACTCGAAAAGCGGCCAGGTAAGTTTAAAGAACATGCGTTGGAAGTTTATTGTGTTATTTAAGTGACGCCTTTCAAATTATGTTCTTCTTTTCATGAGTAAAGGCACATTATTGCTTTGAAAACTTCATATGCACATGGAAGCGCCTTTGAATATATGTTTTTTTTTTTTCGCAGTTTCGACTCCCAAATCTTGATATCGTATACCCCAGACCTCGCAAGCTTTCCGAGGGGGAAACGATCAGAGACGGAAAGACATGGTAATTCGCGTGAAGCCCCCGACTCAAGCCTCTGGGTGCTAAGTGGAGCTGGTCTACAAGCGCTAGTGCCATGTCTCGTATTTAATCTCCACTAATACCTACGCTGCTTTGTTGCCCATGCATGGTACTTGTCGCCTCCCGTGATCCAGTCCGTCACTTCTCTGTGCTTCGTTGTATGACTACTAAAAGAGTCGCATACTCCGCGAACCTCATCTTGGCAATGTTGCCGAGTCTGGACAGCGTGAACTCGCCCATAGTTGCTACGTAGTGGAATATATATAGTACCACAACTCTAGGTAATGGCTCGCTCTTAAAACGTAGTACATTTCTCATACTCGCCGTTCAAACCACCAGCATAACCGCACATTTTCGACAAAGGGTGGTGACGGCAAAAGCAGTCTATTTGTTTACAGCGCATTTATAGTGCGTCCGGTTACAAGAAGACGCCGCAGACTGCGACAACCATACACCAGTCACGGACGAAAGAGACAGCCCAGCGATGATTGCGTCAGGCGGCCATGCCTGCGGTCGGACAACAGGCGGAGTGAGACAGTTACAGACTCTCTGTCCTTGTAGACTGCTCTTCATTGCCAAGAAAAGTGGCGAAGGAGTATATTTTAAGACTCAAGATGGGTGTAGCCTACAAATTAACCGAATATGTATTTAAAAAGCGAGAGTTTTTAAGCATTAAATTAAAAAAAAAATGAATGAATGATCTGTTAAAGGGCACCTGAGATGGTATTTCAGATACTATTTTAATCTAAGAAATCTATAGAGATGGTTTTGGGGGTACATTCGAGTGAAATTTAAAAGCTTTGCGTGCCGCCTATAATTTACAGATGATTTTTGAAATGTACTGCTGGCGACCGCTCGCAACCGATTAGGGCGATACATTCCGGCGTGCAAACCTCACCGATGACTTCATTGGAGCTTGCTGGGTGCGCCTTTTCATAGGATGCTCCCCAGTGATGCATATGGGACAAATCGTTGTAAGGCTCCGTCGCTACTTGCCATTTTCTTTTTTTCTTTTTTTTTTTCGCGTTGGTTTGCGCTGATTTGAGGGGAGGGGATAGCATCATATCCGATCACGGATATGATCGGCGCTAATGAAGCTTGCTTATATATTTTTGCGTTTCGGAAACATCTGATGGGATACCCATTGTGCGCATTTTCTATCCTTATAGTATGCTAAATTGCTTCTCATGGGCCGTTTAATTACGAGCGTAGTGGGTACGTTCTGTCCCTTATTGTCATACATCTATTCTTCCGTCCGTCTATACGTATCTTAGTACACACACACACACACACACACACACACACACACACACACACACACACACACACACACACACACACACACACACACACACACACACACACACACACACACACACACACACACACGCACACACACGCACGCACACACACACACACACACACACACACACACACACACACACACACACACACACACACACACACACACACACACACACACACACACACACACACACACACACACACACACACACACACACACACACACACACACACACACACACACACACACACACACACACACACACACACACACACACACACACACACACACACACACACACACACACACACACACACACACACACACACACACACACACACACACACACACACACACACACACACACACACACACACACACACACACACACACACACACACACACACACACACACACACACACACACACACACACACACACACACACACACACACACACACACACACACACACACACATACATACATACATACATACATACATACATATCCCAAGGTGGTCTAAATTTCCGGAGTCCTCCACTAGGGCGTCTCCTGAGTCGCTTTTGGACGTTAAATCCCACAAAACAAAACAAACCAAACCATACGTGCACACGTATATAAGCGGCTTGTCGTCCTCGACGCAAAATATCAAGTGTAAGCCATTGCTGTAAAGTAAAGCCAAATAATTCAAACAAATATACAAATAAATAAAGTAAGCAATGTTTTTATTTGCAGGTTTGCCGACAACGAAGGGGAAAATAAACAATATATAAGCTATTGTGCATCCCCTAATCCTGGTATCCCCTTCCAGATGATCTTCTTATCAAGTAGTAGTACAAGTACACATCTGTTTAGTATATTCGCAGCTCTCCTCTACCAATAAGTCACCCATTGTGACTCTCTGTCTTCCCTTTGCCTCCCCAGCGCTTAGCAACAGTCCAGTACTCACGCTCTTTCCCCAGACTGTCGTACATTGACAGAAGCTGAAAAGAAAATAAACATATATCTTTGCCCTTTGTGTTTCGCGGCCCCTTTTTGATTAATAGAAGGCCAGAGAACCTAGCCCACTCTCTATTTCCCGCGGTGTTAGAAACGCAGAATCTCAAGACTAGAAGCCCAGTCTATGTACTGGCCATTTACAGATACGGATGCACACACTCAACTCGAAAAACAGATTCGATTCCCTTTTTGAGGCCTTATGTAGGCCTCACACTCACCTCTAACAACACTCACTCGCTTAAGTCGCACGCAAACGCCACGTGTAGTAGCACACATCACGCATGCATGCGTGAGCACAGACAGCTTGCTCATTTTAAGTCATTAATGCGCACATATCTCTACGAATACCTGGCGCAGAATAAGCGGTCCGCCAGCCACTTCATTTTTTTCCCACCGTACAGTGTCCGCAGCACGAAGCCATTACGGCGGCGATGACGACGCAAGGAGTAGCCTCAGCCTGCGTGAAAGAGCACCCGCGCATCCGCAAAGCAAACTGGCTGCCCGGACACACACTCCAAATCACGGCGGTGAAAGAAGGGAAGGGGGAGAGGGATTGCGATGGATGCGCTTCTGAGCGCTCCGGCCGCCAGGCTAATCGAGATATGGAAGGCCAGTGGCTAGGAAAAAGGAAAACACCATCTTGTGGTGTAAAGCACCCCAAACAGAGAGTCTGCCTGATGGCCAACTAGAAGGAGCAAAGAAAGAACGTTAAGGAAGCAAATAAGCAATTAAGAAAATGAATGAAAAAAAGAAGAAAAAAAAAAGAGCGGCAGGAAAGCGAAGAAGGTGGGAGTTGGAATAAAGCGCTCCGAAAAAAAGGAGGACGCGCCTCAGCACCAGGTAGGAAGAAAAGAGCAAAAGAGATCTGGAGATGCGTTTGTGAGGCGCTGCCGCAAGCCGACCGTGCTGGGGCTCGGTGACGGAAGAAAGGAGGAAGACACCCGTTGTCTTCGTCCGCCAAGAGGGCGCCCATCGGTCCTGCTACGACGTTGGGCTTTCTGGCCGGCAGACTCCAGATCGTATATAAAAAACCGTGCAGCGCAGCGTGTCGCTATCCTAGAGCCGAACGTTTGGCGCTCGTTGTGCTCTTCTCCAGCGATGCTAACTGCCGGGTCGCCGCGCTCTCTGGTGACGGCTGCAGATCTTTCGGCGACGGCGGTGTCGGCGGCGGGAGGGCGCGTAAACGACCGCAGAGGCCGATTGTCAGCTTCTAGAGGGGCGTAAAATGACGTAGCACAAATGGTTCCCTTACCTCTGGCTCTTAGCCCACCTCCATCTCTTGCTCGTTTGGCAACGCCGCTTGACGCCAGTGGGCGCCTCTGTATCAACGCGGCCGCCATACCTTGATGATGGCTCACGCTGGTTCCGCGGTGGCGCGGTACACACCATTTATTTGTTTTCTTTATTTCGCATAGCGGTGCTGCATTTTGGTTTGTTGCATCTCCTGCATCTTGATAGGAGTTTGTGAAATCAGCGATTTCCAAGCCGGGAAACAAAATACTGCTGTTATCTGCTCACGATCAAATGGTATCTGAGAACATTTAGCGCAGGGCACCCAGCTCCTTCAAAAACAAAGTTGAAAAGTGAGGCCAAAATTCAATTTCACTCGAGACCTAGGCCTTCTTGCCTAGATTTATGGGTGCGCGAGGGGAGGGCCATGCCGTCACTAGTTTTGCAAAGCACCATTCCATTCTAGGGTGCATATTTCAGAGGAAGATCTTACAGTTAGCAGTTGGAGGCCTGTTGTGCGGAGACTGCAACGTTAGCGCCAAGTGACGTCATCATAACGCGGCCATGACCAGTGGCGTCATAATCAGGCGTGAGCCATGCACTGGTATCAGCTTGCTTTAGTTTCGCCTCCATCGAAACCGAGCCGCCGCGGGCTCAAACTCGGCCGTGTCCCCGGCGCAGTAGTCGAGCGCCCTAACCACTGAGCCAGCGCGGCGGGAATTGTCGCAAAGCGAACTGCGAGACAATTTAGAGAGTAAATTCTCAAATGAATGACTGAAAACTTTACTGGTAACAGTTAGGCGGAAGTTAATGTCTATATGCCATTTATTATACATCAAAAGCAGAAAGTGGAAAAGGCATTTTAACGTGTTCATGATCTTCATAGGCGTTAATGCAGTAATACGCATCAAAATTATCAGCCTAAAGGCGTATTTGAGACGCAAATCAGCAATATAAATGAGGACAAGAAGTGCGTCCCAGTTAAGGAAGAAAATATTGCAAAGCCGATAAAGACAGGTCCCTTTGTCGAAACGCTGGCTTGTCTTGAGATCTGAGGCTCCCTCTCAACCCTTGGTCAGTTCTATTTAATATTGTGTACCCACTTCTTCCCCTCGTTCTACCTCTGTAAAGCACTAATGAAATAGGATTGAGGGGTGGTAGCCTCAGTACGCTATAGCTAACCTTGTTCTCACGGACAAGCCTTTCGACAACGTCCTACGTTTCGGCAAGCTAACGTTGGCTAACACAGCGAGGCGGCTATACCCTTTGTTCATTTTGCTTTCTCTTGTAGGATTTAAATTCACCGAAACGAACGAAATGCGGCCGGTACGAAAGAAAACTGACTGAACTATACGATGGAGTCACCTGTGTGGCCCATTGGTGTAAGTCACAAATATATTATCCCTTCTGCATCATCCCTTACCGAAGTGAGGGTTCAGTTCAGTCGTTCAGTCGTGTCCGACTCTTCGTGACCCTATTGACCATGTCACGCCACGCTTTCCGGTCTCTCACTATCTTCCTAACATCACATAACTTTATCTGCAGTGCCTCGAGGATGCCATCTAACCATCGCGTTCGCTGCCTACCCCTTCTCCGGCGACCCTCAACCTTTCCCAGCATCAAATCTTTCTCCAGCGACTCCTCTCTTCTCATCAGATGACCAAAGCAGCTGAGCTTTAACTTTAGAATTTGACCCTCCAATGAGCAGTCAGGGTTTATGGTCGACAATATCGACTGATTTGATCTTCTGGCAGTCCAAGGAACTCTCAAGAGTCTTCGCCAGCACCACAATTCAAACGCGTCAATTCTTCGGCGGTCAGCCTTTTTCACAGTCCAACTCTCGCATCCATACATCACAATTGGAAAGACCATAGCACGAGTTATACGGATCTTGGTTGGCAGACTAATGTCTCTGCTCTTTACTAGGCGGTCAAGGCTAACCATTGCTCTCTTTCCCAGAAGCAGGCGTCTCCTAATTTCATGGCTGCAGTCTCCTTCCGAGGTAATCTTGGAGCCCAAGAAGAGAAAATCTGTCACAGCTTCCACTTCTTGTCCCTTGATGCTCCAGGACTTGATAGGGCAAGACGCCATGATCTTTGTCTTTTTAATGTTCAGTTTAAGCCCAAACTTCTCACTCTCTTCTTGTACGCGCATCAGAAGTCTCTTGAGTTGCTTTATATAAAAGCTACTTCGCTTACGTCGGCTATTCCGCGCATTTTCTAAACAGTAGCATGTCTTAACTTTCGTTGTGTCAGCTGGTGGGATAGTAAAATGGGCTTAACGAACACGAAAGCGGTTATATATATATATGTTTTATAGATAAATTTCTGCGCCTGTACAAAGCGTTGACTCGCTGTGTGGGCAAATAAATAAATAAACAGCCCAAACGGCTTGTCTCTAAGCAGCTTAGAGGAGCTCTTGCACCATGACTAGAACCGAAGTGTGAGAACGGCATGTTTGTCTCACCTCGAAGAAACGTGTAACGTTTGGGACGCACAACGGAGTGAAGCAGGGCATAACCCAAAATGAAAACGCATTGGGCTGCGTTACGACGGAGGCGAAACGGAGAGACGTCCGCGTGTTGTGCGATGTCAGTGCACGTTAACGATACCCAGGTGGTCTAAACTACTCCGCAGTCCTCCACTACGGCACCTCTTTCTCTGTTTCCGCTTTCACTCCCACCTTCCTCCCTTCCCTTACGGCGCAGTTCAGTGTATGGAGAAGCGTGACACTCGCCTTTCTTACAAACCAATTTGCGCTTTTTTATTTGTCATGAAATCAGTGCCAGTAAAGGCAAGCACTTGCGGACGCATGAGCTGCTACAGCGGCAGAGAAGCATGCAGGCACCATAGTGGTGGCCAAACATGTTCGTTCACCTTTCGGCGCTGGATTCTTCCTGGCGGCACGCCGTGACAGCGGGCGCTAAAAGCATTTCATTTTTATTGCGATAGCAATACTGCACCAGGTTTCGGCTTGTCGCGTAGTCCCGGGAAGGGCCAAGTTTGACCTTGAACAGCCTCGAAGAAGACAAAACAGGAGACGAAGAAGAAGAAAACGAAGGAGAAGATGGAGCAGAAGACGAAAAAGACGAAGAAGACGACGCAGAAGACGAAGACAAAGAAGACGAAGCAGAAGACGACGACGAAGAAGACGAAGAACGCTCGGTTACCCGCAGCTATGCTTTCTCTCCACATTCGGTTCAGCAGCATTGAACTCTTCTGATTTATATATGGGCTGGTAGCTTACGCTCTCGCGTCACACCCTTAAAGGATGAGCTTAAGTGTCGCCAATAATATAGCACCTTACACTGATAGGGCGTGATAGGGGAATAATGTAGCAGGCAATAAGAGCTTCCGTTGTTGCTATCGCAATTCAACCAGGGTTAACTAGTGTTAAACCACAACTAATTTTTTTTTATTAGACACTGATGTTCGTGATATAATACAAGAAGTTGCTACTAAGGTAGTTCCAAAGCAAAAGAAATGCAAAAAAGCAAACTGGTTATCTGAAGAGGCTTTGCAAATAGCTGAGGAAAGGAGGATGGCAAAAGTTATGGGGGAAAGAGAAAGATACAAGGTTCTCAATGCGGATTTTCAGAAAATAGCAAGGAGAGATAAGAATGCCTTCCTGAACATACAGTGCCAAGCAGTTGAGGACAACAGCCAATTAAGGAACACAAGAGCTCTGTATAAGACAATCAAAGATATCAAAGGAAGCTTCTGTGCTAAGATGGGCGTGATAAAGGACAAACGAGGCAAGGACCTCACTGAAGTTGCAGAGATAAAGAAGAGGTGGCAGGAATACACAGAAGAACTGTACAAGAAGGACCCGAATGTGCAAACCCAACATAAGACGGTTGTGGTCACTGATCTCGAGCCGGGCATCCTGAAGAGTGAAGTTGAATGGGCCTTAGCCAGCCTTGCTAAGAATAAAGCCAGCGGAATTGATAGCATTCCAGCTGAGTTGCTTCAAAACCTCAACCATGACGCTGTTAACATTCTGCATGCATTGTGTCAGAAGATTTGGACAACCCTGCAGTGGCCACAGGATTGGAGGAGGTCAGTTTACATCCCCATTCCAAAGAAAGGCAGTGCCAAAGATTGTTCCAACTACCGCACGATCGCGCTTATTCCGCATGCTAGCAAGGTGATGTTGAAAATCCTCCAAGGTAGGCTGCAGCAGTATGTGGATCGGGAGCTTCCGGACGTGCAAGCTGGGTTTCGCAAGGGCAGAGGAACTAGAGACCAAGTTGCCAACCTTCGCTGGATCATGGAAAAAGCAAGAGAGTTCCAGAAACCCATCTACTTCTGCTTTATTGATTATGCGAAAGCGTTTGACTGCGTAGATCACAGCAGATTGTGGCAAGCTCTCCAAGAGATGGGAGTTCCAATTCACCTCATCTGTCTCCTCAGGACCCTGTATGAAGGGCAAGAGGCCACAGTCAGAACTGGGCATGGTCTTACTGATTGGTTTCCGATTGAGAAAGGAGTGAGGCAAGGCTGCATACTGTCGCCCTGCCTATTTAACCTATATGCAGAGTGCATCATGAGGAAGGCTGGTCTGGACGAGTCTTCAGCTGGAGTGAAGATTGCTGGAAAACGTATCAACAACCTTCGATATGCGGATGATACCACTTCAATGGCAGAAAGTGAAGCGGAACTCAAGAGACTTCTGATGCGCGTACAAGAAGAGAGTGAGAAGTTTGGGCTTAAACTGAACATTAAAAAGACAAAGATCATGGCGTCTTGCCCTATCAAGTCCTGGAGCATCAAGGGACAAGAAGTGGAAGCTGTGACAGATTTTCTCTTCTTGGGCTCCAGGATTACCTCGGAAGGAGACTGCAGCCATGAAATTAGGAGACGCCTGCTTCTGGGAAAGAGAGCAATGGTTAGCCTTGACCGCCTAGTAAAGAGCAGAGACATTAGTCTGCCAACCAAGATCCGTATAACTCGTGCTATGGTCTTTCCAGTTGTGATGTATGGATGCGAAAGTTGGACTGTGAAAAAGGCTGACCGCCGAAGAATTGACGCGTTTGAATTGTGGTCTGGCGAAGACTCTTGAGAGTTCCTTGGACTGCCAGAAGATCAAATCAGTCAATATTGTCGACCATAAACCCTGACTGCTCATTAGAAGGTCAAATTCTAAAGTTAAAGCTCAGCTACTTTGGTCATCTGATGAGAAGAGAGGAGTCGCTGGAGAAAGATTTGGTGTTGGGAAAGGTTGAGGGTCGCCGGAGAAGGGGTAGGCAGCGAACGCGATGGTTAGATGGCATCCTCGAGGCACTGCAGATGAAGTTATGTGATGTTAGGAAGATGGTGAAAGACCGGAAAGCGTGGCGTGACATGGTCCATAGAGTCACGAAGAGTCGGACACGACTGAACGACTGAACTGAACTGATATCATGACTGCATACAGTAATGCAGTCATATTGTAATCTGAGGGTGCTAAAGACAAATTTCATTTTGCTTGCTTCGAACATTAGAGGCTTTAATTGAAAACACTTCGTGCACATTTTCGGTTCTCCAGCAGTAATCGGCACAATATACAGATGTCCCAGCTAACTTAGACCAAGGTTTTGAAGAATACGGTTTACCCTATCGCAGTGAAACAAATTCAGAGATATTCACAGTCGCCTACGCTAACCTCCAGTATTTTTTTTTAGTTCACTACAAATGATTAATTAGCAAAAACTAATTAGCTATTTTTAAGTTTTTGGCTTGAGAGAAAAAGTGTGAATGCAAAAGTTGTAGATCTCGAAAAACGGATAGCTACGTTGTTTCCATCACGCTACGACTTACGCCGCCTTATTTATAGGCGTTTAAAAATGCTGCACGTACAGCTGTTATTATAAATCATTCGCCAAGTGCGTACAACCAGCTTCATCGAGCACGGCCCAGAAAAGCGGGTTTTGCTGTCTCGGATGCGTCTCGAGGCTTTAAAGTGACGCCTCAGCCACTAGGCAGTTTTTTTTTCTTTTTTTTTTTTTTTTTTTTTTGCAAGAGGCGTTGTTTTCGGCGGGTAAGAGTATCACTTTACGTAAACGCTAGTTTGATAGAAACTGTAGCTAGCTGTTTTTAGAACGCAACTACAACTTTTGCTTTGACATTTTTGCTCTCAGGCTAATAATTATAAATAAGCTAATTAGTCTTTACTAATTAACCAGCTGTATTGAACGGAAAAATTACTGGAAATTAGCATAGGCGACTTTAAACGTCTCTGAATTTGTTTCACTGCGCTCGGGCAAACCGTATATTTAAAAACTTGGTGCAGGTTAGCTGGGTCACCCTATATATATATATATATATATATACAAGTGAAAAATTGCTTCATACTGTTTCCAAGTTTATTTGGAGTCGACGTTTCGGCAGGAGCCCTGCCTTTCTCAAGACTTGAGAAAGGCAGGGCTCCTGCCGAAACGTCGACTCCAAATAAACTTGGAAACAGTATCAAGCAATTTTTCACTTGTATGTAACCTCTAGCAACCAAGTACGTCTATATATATATATATATATATATATATATATATATATATATATATATATATATATATATATATATATATATATATGCACTGACCTAAGTACCTGGGGAAGCTACTAACCTAACCTACGTGGGGGTGAGCAGAATATTCTTCCTCCTCAAAACGATCATTCCACCGCGGCTCCATGCGAAATGAAAATGATGTCCTCTGGCCTATTCATAGCCTTTCGAGCAGTCTTGTTATGCGTAGCCAGTTTTTCCATCAGTAGAAGGCCAGGTTAAACACCGCATTTTGTAATGCACATGAAAGGTTGGACTTTTCAGTTTCTATTTTACGAAAAGTCGACCGACGCTTTTCAGCGTTTAGTTTAGACCACAGTGGTACTTTTTCTTTCAGTGAGCATTATTTCATACGATTGGATTATTGGTTTTTGTTCGTTGATCAAATGTAGCTTTCCTGCGCGGCCGATTGTCGCTCGAAGTTTACCTTATTTATTTCTTTAGGCAGATTACTCGATTTCCAAATACAGGTAACATACAATTCGGGGATAGTTATAACTTGCCAGCAAAGTCCTTACAGCAGTACTGCAGAAATGCTCTTGAGAATAAAAAACTAACAGCGTTTAGTGACACCAGAAGTGAACAGATGCTTGAGCGGAAGTTGAATTCTAAGACGTGGGGTGCCATGTTAATGTTTGGGTGGTAAGCAAGCGGGTATAACATCATGTGTTCTGCAAGCTGACGATAGCGATGGAACTATCATGCACCTAACCACCTGAGTACCCAGATCATGACAACTTCGTGGCACGTATGCGTATTTTAGAGTGTCTCTGCGCAAAATAGGGTATGTGCCCAACCAACGCCACCTAGACTAACTAGGTGGTGTTGGTCAGCCAGGCAGCTGCCCTAAGCGGTTGATGAGTGCTAGTGAACAACGGCGTCACTTGGAATCACAATATTGAAGCTATGACATTTTCTTACTGTAGAACAACGTTTATCCTTGCATAATTTTTGGCCAAAAGTTGTAGCTCTACATTCGGTAATTATCCGGCCAATGATGCTTTGGGCGCCCATGGCGGCTCGACTGGTAATCAGGAATCTCCATGTGAACTCCCATAGATGGCGGCACAGCTGTCCCTCTAGGTAAGAGTACGAAACATTATGTCTTAGGTTCAATCCAGACATCCAGGTTGTTTGCTCATCTCAAAAAGAAGAGCAGTGCAGATCAGCATCTAAAGACATAGTGAACTCTGCCTGTCCTCACACACTGTCTTATTGGCCACACTTTTTGTAGCCCACACATTTCAACATAAAATCTCAATCCACAATTCCAAGCTAAATATGTAAATTCAAGATCCGTACGTCATGTTGCAAACAAGAAATATTTTGAAACAATAATTGAATCAATGATTAAGCGAAGGAATTAATATGATATCCGTGCTTTTTGTGCAGGTTGTATCTCTGGGCATGTCCATTGCACCATAAAAGCACGGTTATCTGTACAAATGAGAAAAATATGATCTAAGAAGGGCAGGAAAAGGACGCCTAATAACTATCAGCGGAGCCAATGAGACAGTGTAAGAACTTCGCTGTGAGCTGCCATGCACGACGCCACAAATGATGCATTACCACACACACAAAAAATTACACATGCAATGCATTACCGGACATATATTTTAAATTTATTAGAATTTTGCACCGTCCTGGGGCAGCGACGTTTCTCTTTCTCCCTCCCCATTTAAAAAGGAGAGGGTCTTTTTCTTTCTCCAGTTCGCCTTCTACAAACCGTGGCAAGAGGCAGTGCATAGCTGGATCTTCTGTGTGCCAATGTTTAAGTACATATCGATGACAGGTACCAACCTATAGGTATAGCAGATGGCAAGTGTGTGACACTGCACCAGGCTTTCCATTCCGATTGGGGCTCTTATGCTGTCGCACAATAACAGATAGATAAAACATTTAAAGTAGTGGTAAAAAATTTCTTAACTAGGCAATAGCTTAGTTAAAGAATCAGAGTAAGCCGGCGGCTAGCGATGGTGGCTGCTTTACGCTAACGCTCCTTACGCTCTCATCTAGCATGGCCGATTCAGCATGAACGTCTTCCGAGACGGCAGTTCCGAAAGTTGCCATGTCGTCGAGGCCGCGGTCCGTACCGCCAAGCCTTCTTCGTGTCCTGCCCTTCGATCTTGCTAAGGTGCAGTAGGCTTCTCGGATAGGCGGCGAGGACTATAATTCGTCGTGTTTGCACTGACATCGAGCCTCGCAAGCGGGACGAGCTTCCTCCGCATCATCCATAGCACTGCCCAGCCATCCACGCTTGCTTGCTTTTCGGTTGGTTGTTTCGTTTTGTCGAATGCCCGCTGAGCAAATTACGACTGCATGAGCTCCCTCTTGCGGAACCCTTTTGTTTCCAAGCCGCAGCCTTATGCCCAGGCAATGAAGAGGTTAATACACGAATCTGGGAGCGACTTAGCGATGCGGGCAAAAGTTGGGGAGGGCTCTAGGGTTACTTACCTGCCGTAAACGCAAAATCATTGGCTACTTTTTAATCCACTCACTAATTCACTGCAAGAAATTCTCAATCGTGAAATAACAGATGTGGCATCAAAACATGCGTCTTAATTCCGCCTGACAACCGGCTTTGTAATCACCTTTCACCAATGTGTATGGTCGTGAGCTTCTGTTTTTGCTTATAACAGTCTCATCTTCATTTTCGCCCACGAATTTCTTGTAAAAAAAAAAAAATGCGGTTTTGTCAAAGTGGGGCGCCGTTTACTTACCATCATCAGCAGAAAACATTTCGTTAAGTTTTGTTCGGTTTGATTAAATTTGATTTATGGGTTCTAACGTGTGCCAAAGCGAATCGGTCTTTGAGGGATGCTGCAGTGGTGGGCTTCGAATAATTTCTACCACTTGGGGTTCTTTAACATGCATTGGCACTGACATTAAGCAGAACCCAAGCGTCTTTTGTTTCTTCCAGTGAAACACCCTCCGCGGCCGAGTCTGAACCCGTGCTCCCCAGCTCTCAGTAGTCGAAGGCCCGAACCACTCAACCAAAGTGGTATATAAAAGCATTAAGATATTGATATATTCTTTAATTCTGCTAATTCGATAAAGCTAAAGATAAGACAGTTTTTAGTGCTGTGTGTTGTTGTTGTTGTTTTTTGCGTTTCTATGCGCGTGTTGAAAGTGCGCCGCAAAGATGCTCGCAATATATTCTCAGAATCAGTGAAGGGACATATTTAAATGCAACTCGCCAAGTTACCAAGACATGCGGCACCTACCCTTGAAGGACATAAATGCATAAAGCCGTACACTCTGCTAGGCCACACTATAAACATTTGTTCTTTTAATATCACCCAGAAGAGGGCAGTTCTAACAAATTCGTTCGTCTTCGGCGGCGGTTGAATAAAAATATAGAAAAGAACGGATATAAAGAAGCGGATGACAGCGGCTACAGCGGCAACAGTGGCGGCGAGCCCCTCTCCCTTTTGGCAAATCGCGGAAAGTGGATTTTTACGGGCGCGCTTTCTCCGGCAGGGCATCTTCCGGACGTGGACAGGCCAGCGGCGGCAGTCAACAACCGCTGGCGCTACCGTGGCGCACTCAACGGGTCGCTCTCCTCTCCGCCTCCCCATCTCGGTGTATCCGCGCGTGCGTTTGCGCTCTTGCGCTTAACCCGCCTTCCATGTTTGTCTGGTTGTAAGCAGCGTTCGAAGAAGGCTTAGCGACGCACCGAAAAACGACATCGCAGCGGAATTTTCAGCAAGCGCGACTGCAAGTAAAGCACCGATTTGAGGTGGAGCGTTATCGCCGTAGACCTGCGCTCATCTCATTCGCGCCGCATGATTACAAATCTAGGCAAACTTCAAGGTTTATTCATTCCGACTACAGCGGTCGTATTTGAACGGCAGCATTGAAGAATGCCCCTGCGCTAAAGTTATCATGCACGTTAAGGAACTCTGGGATTCTAAATTAATCCGAAGCCTCCAACTAAGGGTGACTACAAACTCACAGTGTTTTTGTGACATGTTATAAAATATATTACTGGCGCAATTTCTTTGTTTCTGTTTGCTACATCAACGCCGAGCAAGCCGTTCAAGGCGACAAAGCGCGGAGATATGGTCGCGCCTCTTGAACCGCAGGTATCACGTCAAATTGCAGATAGCCTGGAGAGACACTTTAGTCATAATGTGTGGTACATTGCTTTTGAAATCGCTGGTGTCATTCGGCATCTGTCAGCGGTGCCACAAGTGCTACAAAACAAACCTCGAAACTTATTTTACAGGCGGACTTTCTGTGGGACTCAAATGAGGTTCAGTTCAGTTCAGTTCAGGCGTTCAGTCGTGTCTGACTCTTCGTGACCCTATGGACCATGTCACGCCACGCTTTCCGGTCTCTCACTATCTTCTTAACATCACATAGTGTAATATGGTCAATTGTTTCACTGGAGTTACCACATACAGCACATGCGTCATCTTCATGCCCACGTGTAACCTTGAGAGTGTTCACCAGCGCCACCCTCAATCATAGCGGTGGACGTGGAACGTCCTTTGTTACCGCCAGCGTCACGTAGAACGTGATCAAGAGCGAGGGCGAAAGCTGTGCTAGAACCCACTTACGCTACCTATAGCTGCAAGACTGCCAGAACCACACACACACACACACACACACACACACACACACACACACACACACACACACACACACACACACACACACACACACACACACACACACACACACACACACACACACACACACACACACACACACACACACACACACACACACACACACACACACACACACACACACACACACACACACACACACACACACACACACACACACACACACACACACACACACACACACACACACACACACACACACACACACACACACACACACACACACACACACACACACACACACACACACACACACACACACACACACACACACACACACACACACACACACACACACACACACACACACACACACACACACACACACACACACACACACACACACACACACACACACACACACACACACACACACACACACACACACACACACACACACACACACACACACACACACACACACACACACACACACACACACACACACACACACACACACACACACACACACACACACACACACACACACACACACACACACACACACACACACACACACACACACACACACACACACACACACACACACACACACACACACACACACACACACACACACACACACACACACACACACACACACACACACACACACACACACACACACACACACACACACACACACACACACACACACACACATACACACACACACACACACACACACACACACACACACACACACACACACACACACACACACACACACACACACACACACACACACACACACACACACACACACACACACACACACACACACACACACACACACACACACACACACACACACACACACACACACAAAATGGCGTCTTTGCATTTTGGTTTCGAAGTCGACAGTACCGAATGCATTGACTGCATTTGCTGCTGCTGTTTTTTTAGTAATGTTGTTTGTTGTCTCAGGACATAAAGGAATATATAAAAAGAAAATAGAAGGGTATTAAATGTTGAAGCTGTTCTACGCTGTGTATTAAATCGACCAGAAGGCGCACAAGACTGCAATATTCCGTGCATCAATTCGTGCTGTTTGCGTCGCGTCGGCTTACAATGCTCACGATATGAACTTACATTAGCATGCGAGAAAGCAACTATTAAGGGAGCTTTCTTTTTTCGGTTAGCGGCGAAAAGCAAAGCTCCCCCTTTCGACTGGGCATTACGAACCTGCAACACTGCAGCCACTGAGAAGATCCCTATATCATCATCACCATCGACCATCTTTATTCCGGCATTATAGATGCTGCAATTTTGCATCTGGAAAAAGGACCGTGGGCTGCCGTTTTCAGCGCAGCGAACTATGAGAGGTTGAATTTGCAATGTCTGGTTTCAGTGGTGGTACACTACTCGACAACTTTCATTGCGCATCGTCCGCACCATTCTTTTAGCATCTTGTCACGGAGCGGTAGTAGTAGTAGCTACTAGTAGTGAATAAGGTTATTTCATAGTGGCATAAAAGTAAAAAAAAGTAGTCCTTGAAAGAGGCAAACGCGTCCTATGGCCCATTGTAACGCGGCAAAAGCGGTACAAACTGGTCCGCTGGGGTGACTTCATAGCGGCGAAGCAGCAACATTGCCGTCTTTTTCGGGCGAGTGTGGTTGGCGCGCGCGCGCGCGGATATATGCGGAACTGGTTGGGAAACATGATGACCCCGTGATGGGAAAGCGATCGGCGCGGATTCCGGTGGCCCGTTTCTCTTCTTTTCCTCTGAGGCCTCCTCTTCTTGCTCGGCCGACGCCGCAGCGTGCACTTGAAAAACGCTTATTGCTCGGTGTGAGTGCGCCCTAAACGATCTTGTCTGCGGGCGAACCACCGCAGACTTTTCTTCTCTCTTTTCCGCTCTTTGCTGGGAGTCTTCCCCGGTAGCAAGAGAGAGGAAGATGCATAAGAAACCGCGTAGTTTTTTCGCTGATTCAACGCGCTTTTTCGCGCGGGCCATTGCGCGCGGTTCGTCTGAGACGGCTAGTTCCAGCCTAGGCGCTTCAGGCCTAATTGACTTGCACCAAAATGGCATACTTTCCGGGGAAGCGGAAGCAGACCGAGTAAATAACGAAAGCGTCATAGGTACAGTCCTTGTCAAAAGCGTACATCCGAGGGGGTCTGCTCGTAAGCCACTTCGTGCGGCTTGTTATGCATTTCCAGTGTTCCGAATCTCTTGATGGTGAGATCTTCGCCCTACCTTTCCTTTGGAAAGTACCTCCCCAGAACACTAATGGTAGTTTGTAGATCAGCGCCACTACACGGCACAGAAGCAGACACCCTGATCTCTACACTTTTGACAAAGGCTGTACCTCACGGCTTAGAGACGAGAAGCTTGTTGACAATTCCGGGCATGCGCAGACATACGCGCACCGGATTTATCTATTCGACTGAAAACTGACATAGTCGTGCAAGAAAGTAAGGGGCACCCTTGCATAATAAAGTATGCATGTCGCTCAGGGAGGAAATGTTGCATCTCCGAAAAAAAAAAATCCGCATGATCTCTCGAGAAACTGCAGTGCTTGCGTAGTAAAGTGGCAGTTACGGACTATAAAGTGGAATGCTAGATCAGGAATGTGCCATTCTCATAAAGCAAAGTGGCGTGCTGGCACAGGAAAGTGGCCATGCAGAAGCGCATTTTTAAGCAGGAAATTGTTTACGAACGCAAATATTCGCAAATCAAATGATCCAACTTACACAATCAATGTATCGCAGTATATTCATTGGCTTTCTAAGGAAGTTTTAAACATTTTATGCGAGCTATGGACAAATTTCATGAGAGCTAAAGTCAGGTGCTCTTTGGAATACGGCAGTGTTCCTTAGTATCCCCACAACACTATTTAACATTCCACAGCGACCTCTCAATTAAAACAAGTGGCACAGTGTCATGCTAAAAAAAGTGGCGCCCTAAAGTGGCATGCTAAAACAGTAAGATGGCAACTCGGAGAGAAAAGATGCGTGTTTACAAAAAAAACTTTGATATTTTCGCATGATAAAGCGCAATGCTAACACAGAAAATTGATACGCTCGCCCAAGAAAGCAGCAGGCCAGAAGAAAAAGTGTCATATTAGCATAGTACTAAGAAAACTAGCGCAGTAATGCCACATACCCATTAGAGAGTAGCATGGTCTTCAGGAAAGTAGCATGCTCAGAAAAAACAGGGACTTCTGGAACAGTTAGAACTTGTTTGTGCAAGAAAGCTTGCTTGCAAAATATTACATGTCCACAAAGGAAAGGGGCGTGTTTGTACATCAAGCAGCGCTCTGGTAGAGGCAATTGGGCCATGTCAAACAGGAAAGTGGCAAGGGCAGTAAGAAGTACACAGAAATTTGGATGCTAGATAAAAATTGATGTGTTTAAAGGAATGTCACATGTTAATCCGGGAAAATAGCATGGCCAGTGCTATTTCGAGAGACAAAATAAATGACATGTTCTCACAAGGGTAATGGTTGCTCGAACAGAAAAGTATTCTCGCGCAGGAATGTGATATGATATTGTGCTCGCCCTGAAAATGATCGCGGTTGTACTGAAAAATTGTATTATCGGGCATAAAAGTCTTGATCATGTATTAAACTGGCATGTTGAAAACAAGCCCACTTGTATATAAAAGGGACACGTTCGCTTATACTTAAGGAGAAAAGCTGTAGAAAACTGGGTGCTATTAAAGAAATGTGTACTCGCGCATGAATATTACATGCTCGCCTACGAAAGTATCGTGCTCAGACAAGAAAGTAGAATACTCACACAGAAAAGTGGTAGGCTGACAGGCAAGTGGCATGTTCAACAACCTAGTAGGCTAATCGCTCAGAAGATTGATATGATCTCTCTGAAGTTTGATATATGACCGCCCTGAAATGGTTCATACTTGCACGAAAAATGGCGTAGTCAAAAAGAAAGGTGATATGCGCGTGCATTAAATTGACATTTTGCAAAGAAAGGACGTAGCATGCTCGCGTATGAAAAGACATTTGAATAACACATTCGCCTAAAAAAGTAACATACTCAAAGAGGGAGGTTTAGGTGTATATCTTCACAGTAAAAATTGCATGTGTACTGTAGAAGGTTGGATAGTCTCAAATAAATGTGCGCTTGCACAAGAATGTAGCATGCTCGCATACGAAACTAGCGTGCTGATATAGGGGATGGCATGCTCACAGGGAAGTATGGGATGTTCGCACACCATAGTATCTTCGCTGAAAACACTAATATGCTCGCGTTGGGTTGTGACAAGCTCGCCATGAAAAAGGGCATGCTTGTAGAAAAATGGCATTCTTAGTAAGAAAAACGACTTGTTCATACAAATGACATGTGAAAGAAAGAGCATGGTTGCAGATAAGAAGGTTGCACTCTCTTAGCAAATCAACGTGGAGAAGGAAAACGTTCATGTACATGTTCGCACAAAAGTTGCATGTATGCTGAGGAAGATAGATACTATAGCAAAGAAATGTGCGCTTGTACAGGAATGTTACATGCTCGCCTATACTGAGGTAGCGTGCTTATATATGAAAGTGGCATGCTTACAGGGAAATGGCATGTTCACGCAAGATCGTAGGTTTCTCGCTCAGAAATATGCTTGCGCCTGGGTGTGACATGCTCGCCCTAAAGTGGGGCATGCTTGGAAACAAATGGCAGCCTCAGAAATACAGCGACTTGTCCATGGGTTAAACTGACATGTTGAAAATGAAAGTGCTCATTCGCTTAGCAAAATACATGCTCAAAGAGAAAAATTAATGTAGATGTTCACACAAAAATGTTGCATCTAGGTTGAAGAAGTAGCATGCTATAGCAAATAAATGTGTGCTCGCAGAGGAAATAAGAATGCTCAGACAGGAAAGGGACATGCTCACTCAATAAAATAAGATGCCCTTAAACAGTTATATGCTCACAGACTTGCCACATGCTCGCATTAGAAAGTTGATGCTGAAACAATAAGTGACATGTTCGCATATGAACTAACGTCTTTGCAAAGCAAAATATCCTGCTCTCTGAGGGAACTGGGTTCATCACAGGGGAACTGCATTTCTGTCATAGACAAATGATATGCTAACGTAGGTATGTGACATGCTCGGTCATGACTGGATGCATGCACGCGATCGAAAATGTGAGCATATCATCTTCCTTTCCTAGCTTTTGCTCGCAGATTGAGTAAGTTTCGCGACATAGCCTGTAACAATTTATTGAAAAAATAGTCGCGAAATAATTCGTGCGTAAATGTAAATTTTTTGTTCCCTCTTTCCATATTGGACATGTGATTGGGAAGAGTTGAGATAAATGCTGCACTTCGGCCATTGATAGAGCGTCTCATACACGCACGCCGTTGTAGAAGCATGAAGGCCGCTGATAACTACGCCAACTGCACGTTGCCTTCGTATGGCCTCCGTCGGTCCTGAAACACGCGTCCTTAATTCAGACAACCCTCCCCCCCTGGAAACAAGCCTAATTCTGAAGTTGAACTTTCAGGTTATGATGTATTGGAGAGCACCGTTGAAATCATGTCCCCCAAAACCTAACACACGAGTGTTGCGTCATGCGGATGGCGAGCACTTTGAACATGATCCACGTCGTGGCTGGCATATTTTGCTGCAGCCAACTTTCCACTTCTGTTGCTCATCAGCACCAGCGAAGACCCGTTGATCCTGTGCTCGAGCCCGACTGTGGAAGGGGCGAGGGTCTCGCCGGAGGGTCCTGCAGACCCCTTATCACACTGCACAGGGGAGGGCTCCGTGCTCCTTTGCTGAGCATGAGTGCTTTGGGCATGCCCTATATTTATTTATTTATTTGAAAATATTGCAGGCCAATAGCTGGCCCATGCAGGAGTGGCAATACAAGGCATTTGAACATTCACACATAAAAAATAAAATAAAAGGGCAGTTCATGCGGTAGCAATCAGTAAGCAAAGTAACAAATACAACACTGAATTCTTCACGAAATACTCCTCTAGAGCATTACTAAAATTAGATGACTGGAAAATGGCCTCAGGTAGACAGTTCCAATCTGCAACGGTCCGCGAAAAAAAAGACTGTGCTTGAAAGTGTCAGTCCAATGTGCTTGCCTTGAGGGGCAATATGACTACAGCGTGGAGTTTTGAGCCACTCTTGCCCGACCGGATATGGTCTTCTAAGGCACTGTGTTTACTTGCCTGAGGGATTCATGACTGCAATGCGAAGATCTGAACACTCCCGCCTGCCGGATTTGCCTTATTGTAGCAGAGTCACACTGCCACGGAGCACCTTTCCTCCCAAGGCAAGAGCTCGAGAAAACAATAGACTATGCATGAGCATGTCCTTCCCAGCGGATCTGCCGCCTTCCTTATCCATACTCTAGACTTGGCTGCTGCTTGTGCTGAACTGGAATATTTTCTGATCTGAGATATATTTATTTATATATTTATTTAAAATGTCATTTGGTGTTAACTAACATTATTACTATTACTTTACTTTTCTCCGTTCACCTCATTTTTGATCACTTTTTTGTTGTTTTAATGTTACATATATCCGCATTTTTCCTCTTCATGTTGCCGTAATTATTTTTCGTTGGCTGCTATATTATATTTTTGCGTTTCAGGCATTCTTTTTTTTTCGGTGTACTTAATGTACAGCTTTCTCCCACCCGATTCGGACGAAATTTTATTCTCTGAATTCACAGTGATCATCTTCTAAAATTGTCGAGGATTTCATGCGCTATGTTTTGTGTGCCTTCGTGCCTCCATTTTGTTTACTACAGACGACACGTTTTAGTGTCTTTGTAATCGCTTTCTAGAACTTTTTTTCTTTATTTTTATAGTGCTGTAGTGTGCTTAGCATGCTCGATTTAAAGTCATATTTTCTTTGTATTGGCTAATTCTTAGTGCACAAGAACATCTTCCCGTTTACCATCAATAGTCTGATTCATTCTTCTTGATACCACTTTTTTATTAGGAGTCTCATTAGATTGTCATGAATTTTCGGCCTCTCCTGACTTTACTGGGATTGCATACATATTGTTACGAGTACTACCGGAGACGCCCAGGGGCTGCTCGACGGCTCAGTAATGTTGCTTGCCAACATTTTCTCTACTTCGTCCTGAATGATCCTGCGTTCGGAAAGAGCAACTCTGTAAGGCCGTCGATGAATAGTCGGGCATCTCCAGTATCAATACGATGTGTGACGACGGACGTTTGGCCCAGGGATCCGTGACCGAAATCAAAAATGTCGCTGAATGACCGCAAAAGGCCGGCAAGGGCGCTAGCATATTCGGGACGCAGGTCAGAGGCAACCATGGCTGAGATGCGGTCCTCCGGACTATGTGATGGGACAGGTTGTGCAGGTACGTCGGCGTGGCGGTCGGACAGCACTGCAGAAATGGTAAAGATGGACAAAGGCGACAGCTCGGCAAGGAAAATGCCCTCCGGGAGAACTTGTGAAGACATGCTGAAGTTGAGTACAGGAATGTAGGTGAGGTTATTCTCGACGTGTACAATGTTATGAGGTAAGACGATGTTGCGCTGTAGAGTGACGTCGGTGATGGGGTTGACAACGTAGTCGCCATCAGGAAGGGAGGGAAAAGGTGACATGGGCACGTATACTGCTGCCTCGGGAGGTAGGCGAGTAAATGTACTGGAGCGGAGGCGAGGCTGGGATTGGTCAGCACTGGGGTCGTTAACACAATAGGGCAGGGCTATGCGCAGAAGTCCGGCGGAACAGTCAATGAGAGCGGAATGGGCTGTTAAAAAGTCTAGGCCTAAAATCACGTCTTGAGGACAAGTATTAAGGACGGCGAAGAGCACAGGGACATGGTGGCCGGCGATGCTAACGCGTGCAGTGCACATTCCGATGATGGCAGCAGTTTTTCCATCAGCAACGCGAACTGTAGAGGTGTTAGCGGGCGTAAGAACTTTTTTGAGGCGCTGGCGGAACGACGAACTAAGAACTGAAATATGAGCTCCAGTGTCAATGAGAGCGGGCACAGGGACTCGATCTACGAGGACATTGATCAGGTTGCGGCGTGGTGCGATGGTCGAAACACAGTTGGCTGTCCGGGTTGGTAACGCAGCGTCACGTCCGGGCGCTGCGTTGCCTAGTTTCCCGAGTAGGTGCCTTGGTACGTTGGGGACAAGCTGTGGCGACGAGTAGGTGATCGGGAATGGTGGGCTTGAGGTGATGGAGAACGGCTAGGGCGACGGTCTTGCTCTGTGCTCTCAGTATGAAGATGTGCTGGGGTGACAGAAACGGGTCGTGGTGCATAATAGTTATGGCGGGCAGGGCTGTAATAGGGTTGAGAGGGGGGAGCCGGACGGCTGCGGCAATAGCGGGATGTATGGCCAGCTCGACAGCAGACGAAGCAAATACGCCTATCGTCAGATGTGCGCCACTCCGCAGGATTGCGGGTAGGGTAGCGCGGTGTGTAGGGCGGGATTGTGGCAGCAGCAGCAACCACTGGGATTGGCTGTGGTGCAGGGGGGGGTGGGGCAGGATTTGAAACGAGGCCCACATTAGCGAATTCTTGGCGGACAACAGCCTGTATCATAGCTATTGTTGCCTGTGCAGGAGGTGACGTATGTGTAACAGGAGTCAAGGCCTCGATTTCTCTGCGGACGATGGTAGTAAAGTTATTCTGACTTGAAGGCTGCTGTAACGTGGGCAAGTCTTCACATGAGGATGTAGTCGCCGTGTTGGGAAGGCGCTGAAACCGATGGACGATGCGGCGCTGCTTCGCCTGTTCGAAACGGCGACAGACTTGCAGGACTGAGTCCACCGTAGAGCAGTCTTTGCAGAGAAGTATATTGAATGCGTCATCGGCGATACCCTTAAGTATATGGCCCACTTTATCATCTTCGGTCATGGAGGTATTCACCTTTCGACACAATGCGAGAACATCCTGTATGTAGGCCAGGTATGACTTGGTTGACGACTGAGCCCGAGTAGCCAGGTCTTTTTTGGCTGCCAGAGCTCGCCCAATTGGTTTGCCGAATAAGTCCTGCAGTTTTTGTTTGCAGATGTACCACGTAGGCATCTCCTGTTCGTGATTGGTAAACCAGGTCTTCGCCGTTCCCGCCAGATAGAAGATGATGTTTGCCAGCATTATGCTAGCATCCCAGCGGTTATTCTTGCTGCACCTTTCATATTCGTCGAGCCAATCTTCAACGTCCTTGTTGTCTTCGCCGTTAAAGATAGGCGGATGACGGATTTTGGTTAAAACCATGGGGGCAGCTGGAGTTTCCGTAGCGGGTGATGCGTCCTGGGATGCCATGCTTACTCCGGTAGTCGGTGGGGTGAGCTCAGGGAGATGACGTCCACTGCGCAAATACAGGTTTCTGGCGTGAAAGTACGAGGAGCTGTGTCAAGGGGAATCGAAAGTACCTCCACCAAGGTGTTACGGGGTAGTTCAGCTTGTAGCAGAGGGCGGACACCGAAGACAAGGCTTTCCAACGGACGTTCTCTGTAGGCACCAGCTGACGCTGTTGAACGTCGTCTTCTCTCCAAAAACTCACGAGAGTCTTCTTCTTCTTTCCTTATGCGTATGCGTTCTTCTTTCCTTATGCGTTGCACCGCCTAATGTGACACTATATACATATTTTCTTCCTTTTCTTTTCTCTCTCACATCAATGATACATGCTGTACCTGCTCTTGTTCATACTATCACTAAATACATGTTGGGGCTGTTTTTAGATTTTTTGCTCTTTTTTACTTATTTTCTTATATTTTTGCATCGTTTTCTTATTTTCCCTCTTTTTCTGGTTTTGTTGCAAAAGGATTACCTTCGAAAGAAAGCTATAATGTACGTACGGACCTGTTTCTTTTTCTCAGTTTCAGCTGCATGTCCATCAATAATAACTGCCGAACGATCGACTCTTGACACAAGCGCTCTTACAAAACGAAATTCGCCAACCTCATGAGGCTTCATAGTGTTGCTGTCAGCTTACACTGAGGTTGCCCACAAACCAAGCCAGACATTTTATCACCGGCAGCAGCAGAACATTATTGGACTTTTGTCAACCCGCATGCGCAACCGTACATTAAATGGCTAATAAATAGAGTATTCTCAAACCAAAATTTAGCGTTGCACAGTATCGACAATCCTAATTCAGAGGTAGACAAGATCATGAGGTTTTAACCTATTCTCATAATGTTCCCCACCTCTGGCTTCAAAAGGTCGTTTTGCTGCTTTCTTCGTGCTAAACTTATAATGTCACATACAGCAGATATGCCATGAAGCCGGTTTCCTTTTACTTGCTTTACTTGACACGGTGGCTGACTGATTTTGATGTTTCGCTACTGATTACAAAGGCATGGTTCAATCCCGGCCACGCAGGGACCGTAGTTCGGTGCAGGTCAAATAGCAATAAAGCTCATCTCCTTCACATGTCAATGCACGTTAATAAACCCAATGGGCTCTTAATCATTCCGGGCCCCTTCATTTGCACATCGGTAGCTTCGATATGTTAAACCCGCTATTTTTTTACTTGATTCATGTAGTGGCAGCAGTATCGCCCTCTATCCGTTGTGGTAACGCGCTAATTATGTTTCGATGGCAGTTATTTGCTTTTAATGCTGACGAATCTCCAGTAGCAACGAGGATTGGACACACTATATAGGTGACACGGGGATAAAGACTTTCCATTGTTTTTGTGTTCATATTAGAACGTCCTTTGGCGACGAGTTAAAAACATTGAGTCATATATAGTCTAAGGCTTTACCGCGTGCGTGTGAACTGAATGGGGATGTATAGCAGAGCACGCTCTACACCCTTCAGGAATTCACCTCATTATAACAACCTCTATTACTTGAGAAGAGTCGCTAACGGCTTGATAATGCTTCGCGACCATAGATTTGCAGAACTACGGGGCTTTTAGAAAACGCGTATGTGGGAAATATCTCTCACGAAATACTGTTCGCGGGAGTGCCGTTCGACTGGGGTGCACTGCCTTGAATGAGGGGCAGACGACGTGACTTTCATGGAAAGTGTGTTTGGTTAAGGGGCTCTTAAAGTTTCCTGCAATCTCTCGGATAAAAGAGCGAATAACAACCGAGAAAACACCGGGGACATTGAGCCTCGACTTTTCGGTATGACGTGCCAGGGTTATAATAGCTCCCGTCAACGGCTACCCTTGCGGATCCTCGTTAATCTAACTCTCTTATCACGAATATTGCAATTTCTGTGTAATACTCCAAACAAACTCAATAATATACAATCGCAAACTACCACATTATATAATGTTCTAGAGAACTCGACATAAACTCCCGCCTTGAGCAAGCAAGCTATAGCATGAAGATCCAAATGTCCCGGTGAGTTCCATTCCCATCTCAAAGGAATTACCCGAGTTGGTGGCTCCTGTCAACTCGATTTCATGTAGTTTTGTGACGTTACACAACTCTCTGACCAATCAGAGCACGGCCATGCCACCTGCCATCTACCACTTCCTAGAGGCATTAATGTAGTTTTTCGCTCACAGCGCCAGACTTTCTTGAAAGGAGGCGTTAAAAGCAGCTATGCAGCCACAGCTCATCGGAGACAAGAATAGTGGTGAGAAAAAGAAAATAATAATAACAATAGAATTAACAAGAGACATACATGCAAATACGGTGCATTTAACATGATTTTGATGTGGCGCCCAGCACCGCTCGTGTTAGGACGTGCGAGGAGGTGGCATGGTATATGCGTCCAAGACAGAAAGCTGTCGGGCCTCCTAGCAAACAGCGGAACGCGGTAGCCAGCTCTAAGCTACCCCCTGTAACGAGCGACACGCATATCAACAGAGTGGACGATGACGCGCGAGTCACGGAACACAGCAGCAATCCTATACTCGTTATGGGCAGCATGGGCAGCGCCTAATACGAGTGGCAGCCTGAGAACCAAGTCCACCGCTCGCTGCAGCCCGTGCATGGGTGTCCTCATCTGGGACCATTCCGCAGCGGCAGCAACGTGAAACATGCGCCCCGAGTGCAACAGGAAAGGGCACGGAGAATAAAGTTTCCGAAGGGCCGGCTGCCTCGTCTCTTTCTGCTTTTATTGTTCCTCGTTCCTTCCTTCCTATCGCAGTCGTTGATGCCTGGCTCCTTCTGGATCCTTCTACTCCTCGTCTTCGAACCATTCCCAACAGGTAACGCGAGACATTCGCCCTGCAATGGCTAAGGAAAGAAGGAGGGAAGCATAAGAGAACAAAGTTTGGGGGAACGGCCCGATCTCGGGCCCCGCTGCTTTTCTTTGTAACTTGCGTTCTTTCCTTCATCGGCTGGCGTTTGCTTCAGCGTTGGGGTTATAAGGCCCCGCCAGCAGCAGCAACAGCAGCGGCAGGAGCCGAAGCGGTGTTGTGCATCGCGTCATCATCAGGGCCGAGCGAACGGCACGATCCCACCAGAGCCGCTCGGATCGACTCAATCCGGTTTAGATTCCCATGGCGGCGGCGGTGCGCGCGCACACACATCAGCGCGGGGCCAGCACCCGGGCACACCATTACGGTTTCGCCTTCGGCCGGCCAGATATCTGGCGCCCCGGCGGCGCTGCGTGCCCCTTTCGACGATGGAAGAAGAGGAATTGCGTCCAAAGGCAGTCGAAGTGGCATGGGTGCTCGCGGCAGCGTTGGAGCGAAACGTTGTAACCGCGGTACATTACGGAGTAACGAGGCGGTTGCGGAGCTATAGATCTGTGCTCATTCAGACCTCCCGGTGAGATCTGTACTAGGACTCAAAATGGTACAAAAGATACAAGACGTAGTACCCTGCCCTGCGCCGATACTGTCAGTCTTGTAACAGTGTCACTTATAGTTACTGCCCACAGAAGGACAATATCTATATTTTGAGCATACCATCCCGTCAAGGCTGTGTCATTCACGACCGTTATTCTGCGCTATTCGCTTCTCCATGAAAGGGTCTTGTAAGCCAGCGAGGTTTTTGTGGTCTGCAAAAGTTAGATATATGCGCACATGGACTTATCACGTGCGTTGTGTTGAAGCGCGAAATAGTCAGAACGATGTAAAACTTAGTAAACTGGTGGTAGTTCCCGCAGATGCCATTCAGTATTATAGATAACCGCTCGTTCAAAAGTGGCTGATTTGAATTTAAAGTGCCACTAGGCATGCAGAATCCGACGTAAGGAAGCAACGAATATGGCGTCGTTGAATACTAAAGCATGCACATGGACACATGAGTTCGACTATCTTTTCCTTTTTAAGCTGAATTCTTTTTCATTTCGAACATTGGTCAGGTAAAATAAATTAAAGTATCAGCTACAGGTAGAACCTAAATGATTCTGTAAAGCTCTTTCTATGTGTGCAACCCATCATTTTCATACCATAGGGGGCATCATCAATATATCTAAAAAGAAAAATCCAACAGGGACGCAGACGCAAAACGTGGGTGGCTTGTATTCGTGAAAATACAGTATATTCCCCAAACACACCTCGCGGTTGCGCGCAACAAATTGTTTTACCGGCGTGTCATTGGATTAGCGCGGCCGATGTCAAAGGTGCGAAGAACAGACACGCACCCCCGCACACAGACGTGCACATACACAGTCCGCCTCTCCCGCAGCGCTACCGGAGAGCCACAGGCACAGGTGTCACTCGGAGCAGAGTCGTGCGTCCCAATTATGGAAATGATGCGCGCGACCTGTGTCAACAGCTTGCCCGCCAGGCTGGCGCGTCAACGCCCGCTGCGATTCCAGATGCGGTCGTGGCCATTTTCAGGCTTATTTACGGGCGCCGTGCGCAGTATGTAGCATCCCCAACAGGCGCCGGGCATCGCGCTATGTCAGCTCTCTCGCTCTCCCTAGCTCCTCTCCTCTCCGTCGCACCTTCACCGGGTTTCCTAAGCGCACCGCTTGATTCGCTTTCCGCAGCTGTTGTGAACTCCGTTGGGCTGCCTAGTTGCGGTTCTTCCACGCACCCGCTCTAGCCAAATATGTGCAGCGTTTCACAACGCCATCTTAGCACTCTGCAGTGTGCACGCTACAAAGTGCATAGCAAGAGTGCAAGGTGTGGAGCTACTTGGTATCACTTAATAAAACATAAAATTACATTAAGACATAGGAGAGATTTAGACAGGACGAGCACTTCCTTCCTGTGTCATGTCCTTAGCGCAATTTTATGTTTTATTAAGTGCAGAGCGTGCATTTTAGCTCACACAGCAGCCGAATTGCGGATTTCTTAGTGTTAGTTGCAATAAATGCACCTGTCCTTTTCGATTTGTTGCTTCTGTAACAGAAGATACAAAGGAGCGTATTATATTTGATAAGTCGCGCCAAGCTGGCCTACACCGCTGTCGAAATCGATAGAACAAGATGAAATAAAACACCGCTGTTGAGGACGGAGCCCATGTTCCGTATATGCAGTCTTGCATTCAGTCACTTGGGCTTTACTGAGTTCACTCTAAACCTAATCAGTTAACGTAACCAGTGATCACCTATACTTGAAAAGCTATATGTGTAATTCTGTTCAGACTGTCAGATAACTTATTAAGTACATCAACGCGACTGGCTTTTCTTTGTACGGCATTTTTTTGTTTTTCGTTACATTTTATTTATTGCCCCAGAAAAGTTTTTGGAAGCGTCCCACGGATAAAAGCTGTTAAAACAGCTTGACTAGGCTGAGGAACCTTGTCACGGCACATGGTGGTACAAATCTCTCTCGAGAGAACAGCAAAGCGCAAAGCAATAACTTGGCCACTGAGAGCAATCAAGTTACAAAGCAGGAACAGCTGTAGAAAAACAGAATGACGCAACGGTGCTCATAAAAAAATAAAAAGGACGAATAGTTTTACGATCAAAAGTGTATTTGTGCAAAGTGCCTAAAATGTAAACGTAAGAGGTAAGAATAAAATGGCATAAAATATCCAGAGCTCAACTCAGTTTAAATATACGAAAAATAGTTACTGAACCGATGCAGTACCTCTACAAAAGCCTACTCCATATTTCGGAAAAGTTATCGACGCCGTTAATTGTAGGAATTCCCTATCTGACACTGCATGCGCCTGCACAGCTCCTTTCTTTAGCGTAAGCAAATACTAGCAGGCGTACTGACCTAGATCAGCATACACGCTCGTACAATCATCGCTAATCAAGCATCAAGAAGCGAACTGTGCTCACCGTCAGTCGGTTCCACTAAATAATGGAGGTATAAGTAACACCAGCGATGTTGACGAATGCTTATGCTCACACTACTATTGCGGTGCTTGTTTTCCGAGGCTGTGATTCTGTTACTTTTACAGGCAATCTGACAGCATGTTCAACCTTTGTCGAGAGTCCATATCTCATGGGGACTGCTTTCAAACAGTAGTGGTGGTTTTGGCCTTTCGTAGAATTCGAGGAATGTTTAAATTTCGGAGACCTGAAAAGAAGAGCCCTATTCACCTTCGGGGGACTCGAAAAGCTTGCGGTTCACAACGATTCGCAAACCGTGATGTACAGTTAAACGCCTTCTGCTCTTAAAGTTTAGACAAAGGCTGTCCTGAGGCTATCCGTCAATGGCTACCTTATGTTGTACGCATCGGCGAATAGCAGAAACAGTGGTTCGAATTTTTGACGAGTGGAGTCTTCTCTGTGGCTCATGGAGGTCAAGTCCTTAGGAATGAACGACCTGAAAGTTGGATTCCCGGTTTCTTTGACATCCTTCCTTAGGGAATAGTATGCGGGAATAAGGGACATTTGATGAAATCCATCGTAGGAATAACGCAAAAATTATCATTACTGTACAGTAAACCGAAATAATTAAACGTCCTAACCTTCTTAGTTTTGAGAGTTTGTAAACATTGCAATCAGCGTCAACAGTCGCTCATTCCTTCGCGGCTTTAGGTCAATTAGACTGAATGAGATATGTTTAACAGACTTTTATTTAATGTAATCTTACGTGGGCATAGCAGGTCGCATGTTTCGCGCAATACCGAAACATTTTCAAGAGCAAGTCTTCGTGTGTGTGGAGAAGTAACCTGGGAAGTAACAAACGCGCAAAGTGCAAAAGTATGTGCGATGTTTGTTTGTTCTTAATGCACGCATGTACAGGAATATGATAGGGAACAAAGACTTCGCGCTCAAGAGCAAACTCGATGTCTATACTGCTGGTCGAAAGCCTGAAGCATGCACCACAGACATCCGTAGGGAGGAGAACTACTGAAAAGTAAGAAAATTGTGACTTTTTGATCACACTTATGCAGTGTTTATGGGTTGATTGCTAATAATGTGCTTCCTTTTAAAGTGGAGCTGTCTGTACATCAATAAATCCAGAAAGACAGGGCGAGCCTTAATTTACATCTACTTAGTGTGTATCAACAAAACTGATAATTTTTTAGGCTTTTCCAATAGCATTTGTGAGCTACCCTCTGCACCTCTCTTGCCTGTCCCACCTCCCCCCTTCTATTTTTAGCTCACAGGCATAAACATCTGGACTTCGGTGGCGAACTTCCATTGGCCAGCAGATGAATACGGAAGTTGTCAATCCATTCCAATTGGTCATATGTTAATTATTCGGGACAGATGACGTCGTTGACTTTACTTCACTGACAAGCGCACTAATTTTAGTAAACCATCAACTCAGCAAATCCTACATGATACAGCTCTCAAGTTAAAATTAAAATTGGAGCTATCATTAAGTGAAAACCTGGATAAACTGCGTGATTCTCGATTCCTTTTCAGTGGTGTAATGTGCAAGAGCTGTTAAATGTAAATAGGAGGCGACTGCGCTTAAAATTTTAATTTAATGCAAACCATAATGAACGACATTTTTTGGTGCATCGTGTAATTCGCACAATGGCAAATGCTGTTCAAGGATGCATGGAATGAGGACGATGAAATTGAATTTTCGATATATTGCTTTCCATGCATACTCCCGATAGCATCAACACTTGTGAAATGTTTCAGACATGCAGGGACTAAAAGAAGCATCTGACGATCAAAAAAGGAAGAGGCACCGCAAACGCGTTGAGTTCATCGAGGCCAGCCGTAGCTGCACGGGCGGTCCCATGCAGCTGTTGCGGCATTGCGTGTAACTCGTATAAATGCGTTGACTGATCCGAGTGATCGTTACGCCGGCAGTTGGCCTCGTGGTCGGTGACAGCGGCGGCAGCTGCGACCTGTCGACGCCATTCACGTGATGCGCACACACGCGCCGACAGACGGCGTGCGAGCATGTTGCGCACACACGTGGGGCCGTTATTTGCAAGCGGTCGAATTCGTCCTTACTAGTAGATGGCAGCGTCATGGATCCTAGCGTCGCGGTTTCCAGCGAGCTGTTTAACTACTGGGAACTCTGCGAAAAATTCCTGGCCGTTGGCGCATTTATATGACTACTCGAGTTCCAAGTGCAACGTTTTGCTGGGGGAAAACATTTGCTTTAATGATTCCTTTTGTGGGCGCCACATTGTTGCTTCCTCGCTGATAATAGCTTCAGTGTAAGAGATCGCTTGGGTACACGTGTTGATGAGAAAAGGTTGTAAGGAAAGGAAGAACAAATACGTATATTATGGTGTCTGAGCAAAGCCAGTTATACAGCAGTACTCTTACTTTTTGATGCATACCCAGTTTTCAACTATATAGCGCTCCTCTCCAATCAGCCATTACAAGCGAGCGGCGCCAGTGCCGCTGAGCCTCTCCTCGGGCGGCACGTTTCGATGCTGCTATTGCGGACAGACTTCCCACGTTCCTCCAGTCTTGCCCTACTCTTACTCCGCCTTCAACGCTAATCAACCTCCGACTAGTTGCTGTGGCAAGCATCTTCCAGTAAGTCCCTGATGCCAGTACTACAGCGGCGACTGGAAAGTTTAAACCCATGCCTTTATGCTTTTGTCATACCCCGCCTATCAGGGTAGCCGCCTTCACACGTTCCTCTGCTTCCATCACAATGCCTTTTTGTCTATTATTGGTCATTCTTACACTTTACTCCTTTTTACGCTTAAGCACCTCGATGGTGGGGAGGGGTACTTGATTCCAGTTATATCTTTCGACTGTGCGCGCCTCCGGACACACCCACCGTATACTCTCCCCATTGAATTGCCGCGAACATTCGGATGGTTATTGCGGTACCTGTCCATGTCCCTCGGTTGAACGTTAGGAAGGTCTCGCTATGCAGAAAATTTAGAGCTTGAAAATGAAAGAAGAAATGAACAGGACAGCAAATACGCAAGCGCAACCCAATTGCACCCGCATGTGTAATGTCATAACTTACCTTGACCGGGGTGCACACTTCAGGTGTTCGTGCTGTGTTCAGGTCGACGTCAATGGAGGATTCTTCACGACACGCACTGCGTAATTTTCGTTTGCGGACATAATACCACGAAAGTAATGACGTAAATGACGTAGCCAAACTTGAATCATTTGCGCCGTTCTGGCAGCAACAACAACGGAAAGTCACCTGGCACTTATGCTGACACCTGGGCGAGGCCACCGAAATGGCAACAACATGTGCACCACGACGGCGACAGCACACCACCCCTACTTTACCAGGTAAAACAGAAACGGGCGGCAAAGGCCGACACGAAGCTCTGGGAACATCCCCTTACCGCGAAGTCGCTGCAGAAAACCTTTACAAAACTCTTCTATTATGCCCCATGCTGAGGTCTTGATCTCGATCTCATTGGCTACTTGTGGTTGCCTTTTCTTCTGCTTCTACTAAATTAACTTTTATCTGAAATCAAGAATGTAATGTTACTGACTGTGCATCTCAATGAAAGCAACAATAAATAAAATCCATCTAACCTTCCCTTGGCTTCTATAGGGCTTTAAGCTTAGTTGTTATGCATATCCTATAACAGGCAGTTCTTTTCCTTATCAGTAGATTGCTCGAAACTCCAGTTTACTATCCCGACAAATTTCCTGCATAAAGTTCTGCAACACCGAAGCTCCATCTTTTGGATTTAGCTTTATCTTTAGCCATGGAGTAGAGGGATCTCAGTTCGAAAATTATTCTCTGCTATCAGTGTACACCATGAAATGAAAAACTCACCAAAACACCGTGCCGTCTTCCAGCGCTGTATGTGATTAAAAGTACATTAAAAAGTAGTTCCCTCTTAATTCACGGGTGGCGTGACAATTTGCATAAAGAGAAAACTTTGTCTTCGTCGCCTACTTAACATTCTAACGCGCACCCACTGCGCAAAGCAAAGGTTCTGGCATATTTCATCGCCACCACGGCATACGTGTAGCACCAGTTCCGGTCGTCCTGGCGCTTTGCCTCTAAGCAAGGGAAAAACAAGATGCGAACGATGTGCACATGTCCTTCGCACCATTTTGTCAACCTCACAGCACTCAGTGTGCAAATCGACATGCACGCATGCAGGAACGCTAACGAGATGCCACTTAGGCTGTTAGCTGCCTTATCGCCTTTCAGAGCGAGAGCAGCGATAGATAAGAGAATATAAGAGAGAGGAGGATGGGTCGAAACGGAGAGGAGGCGCACTGTGAGGTTAGTGTCCCGCTCGTGTCACACGTGCGAAGCGGAGGAAACATCGGCGGAAACGGAGCGCCCAGGTACAGTACGGGTGCAGCAGGAGCAGCGGTGTTGAGGGCGACTCGATAGCATCGGTCAACAACAGCGAACAGCACCGCAGGGGTGGCTGAATGCAGGAAACAGAAAACTGTGCGTTCGACGCCCGCACGCAGGATTGCCGCGGCTGGAACGAGTGTGTAGAACATTGTCGACAAAATCTGCACTCTTGCCCTTCTTCACTGCCGAGAGAAGTGCAGAGTGCGAATTCGGCGCTTATGTCTGCAACTTATAGAACAAACTGAAAACTAGATCGTTTGCATCTGTCTTAACGAAATATTGCGCATGGACGGGTTTGAGCTATAGGGACAGGTCGGCTAGCAAGACGAGTTTTATTGCGGCGTAGCTACGCCGTTAAGAGGCGTGTAGCTATACGGTCTCCTCATAAAAAATCAACCTGCCATGATATTTAAATTAACGTTACCCCTATGCCACGGGCAGTAACTGCCAACTCGGGTCACTCCTGTCATATGGGACGGGGATATTAGAATCAGCCTGCCAGAACCGTTTGCATTCTTGTTACCCCTACGACACGCAGGCATGTCCATACGGCTTGGTTGAAGCGTTACTTTATATGCGGGCTGGTAGCTTACGGTCTGGCGTCATACCCTTAAAAGATGAGCTTAAGTGTCTCAATAATGTAGCTTTACACTGATAGGGCGTGATAGGGGAATAATGCAGCAGACAAAAGAAGCTTCCGCCATTGCTTTCGCAATTCAACTAGGGTTAACCAGAGCTAAACCAAACTGTTTTTTTCCTTTCTACAGCACCTTGTTCTTAATTTTTATCGCCATAGCGCTTAATGTTCTATTACTCCGAAACTCAGGAAATGGACATGAAAAAGTCCTAACGGAGAGACTAAAAATGAAATCGACGTCATAATGTGTTCAACCCCCGCCATTGTGCAGGATGTAGAGGTAATCGGGAAAGTGCGATGCAGTGACCACAGGATGGTGAGGTCCCGAATTAGCCTAAATCTGAAGAAGGAACGCAATAGATTAGTAAGAAAGAAACCCATCAACGAATTAGCGGTGAGGGGGAGGGGGAGGGCAGAAGAGTTCAGGATCTCGCAACAGAATAGGTATTCAGCTCTAACTGAGGATGGTGACATTGCCCTAGAGGCAAGGAACAATAATTTCAGAAATATCATTACTGAGTGCGCGGTAGAGATAGGCGGTATAGGATAGTTAGAGAGGATACCGGTAAGCTGTCTAAGGAGACGAAAGATTTGATTAAGAAACGCCACAGTATGAAAGCTTCCAATCAACAGACCAGATCGAATTGGCCGAGATATCAAAGCTAATCAATAAGCGCAAGGTGGCCTATATAAGGAAGTATAACATGGACAAAATTGAGTATGCTGTAAAAAACGGGGGAAGCCTTAAAGCGGTAAAGAAGAAATTGGGCATAGGCGAAAACCAGATGTATGCGATAAGGGACAAGGCGGGCAACGTCATCACTAATATGGACAAGATAGTCAAAGTAGCCGAGGAGTTCTATACAGATCTCTACAGTAGCCAAAGTAGTCAGGACCGTAATGAGATTGACGGTAGGGAAAAACAGTCAGACGTTCCACCAGTGACGAAGGACGAGGTCAAGAAAGCACTAGAAACTATGAAAAGGGGGAAATCAGCTGGAGAGGATCAGATAACTACAGATTTGCTGAAGGACGGGGGGTATATCGTGCTAGAAAAACTGGCCACCCTGTATACGCAGTGCCTGGTGTCATCGACGGTACCGGAACCATGGAAGAACGCAAACATTATCCTCATTCACAAGAAAGGGGACTCTAAGGACTTTAAAAATTACAGACCAATCAGCTTACTGTCTGTTACGTATAAGGTATTTACTAAGGTAATCACTAATAGAATCAGGACAACCTTAGACTGCAATCAAGCAAAGGATCAAGCAGGGTTTCGGAAACGGTACTCTACTATCGATCATATCCATACCATCAATCAGGTGATAGAAAAATGCTCGGAATATAACCAGCCCTTATACATAGCATTCATTGATTACGAAAAAGCATTGGACTCAGTTGAAACCTCGGTGGTGATGCAGGCATTGCGAAATCAGGGGGTAGACGAGCCGTACGTGAAAGTGCTGGAAGATATATATAGCGGCTGCACAGCAACCATAGTTCTGCATAAAGAAAGTAACAACATTTCCATAAAGAAAGGTGTTAGGCAAGGAGGCACAATCTCCCCAGTACTATTCACAGCTTGTTTAGAGGAAGTATTCAGAGACTTGGAATGTGAGCAGTTAGGGATAAGGGTAGATGGAGAATACCTCAGTAATCTGCGGTTTGCTGATGACATTGCCTTGCTAAGCAACTCGGGGGATGAACTGCAAATAATGATTGATGACCTAGACAGAAAGAGTAGAAAGGTAGGCTTGAAAATCAATATACAGAAGACTAAGGTAATGTTCAACAGCCTCGGGAAGGAACAGCAGTTTACATTAGGTAGCGAAATACTGGAAGTAGTAGGCGAATATGTCTACTTATGACAGGCAGTAACCGCAGATCCGGACCATGAAAAGGAAATAACAAGAAGAATAAGATTGGGATGGAGCGCATTTGGCAAGCACTCGCAGATTATGACTAGCAGCTTACCGGTATCGCTCAAGAGGAAAGTAGAGTGGGCAAGGCAGCACCCGTGGGATGCAGTCGCAGCTAAACCCTTTCGTCTTTTTTATGCAGGTCTTTGCCTCGTGCATCGACCCTGTTTCTGTTCAGCTCGTCGGCGGCGAATGTGCTGCTTCTTGGAGTGAACGATATCGGCATGTGCCAGTGACAGTGCTTTTCCCCGCCAACGCCAGCTTTTTCAACGACAGCGACGGCCGTTGTCCGGAACTTTTTCGACGTCCGCACTGGCTATCCCAAGGAACATCGACATCATCAGATCCTTCGGGAACCACCCCTGAGGTTTTCTTTGCCAGTGGGCAAGGCAGCACCCGTGGGATGCAGTCGCAGCTAAACCCTTTCGTCTTTTTTATGCAGGTCAGTAGATACCGCTACTCCTATGAATTTAAAAGTGATTCTCTTTGTTTGGTCGTGCTGCCTTGCCCAGGCGTTTTGCTTGAAACAGTTGCAGAGTGTTTTGACTCATTTTGTTTGCTTGAACTTTTGCTTAGCGGTGACGTTGAGCTCAATACAGGCCCAGAGGTAGCAAAAAAGCTCGATGAAATTATCGAGAATCAAAAGGTTTCTTCTTGCGAACTACAATCTCTAGGGGCAAAACTTGACCTACATATATCAGAGACAAACCAGAGACTTGCTTCAATTGAAAGCAAACTGGAAGTACTATCACAAACAGCTCAAAGGGTTGAAGCCTGTGAGCACTCGTTGGCAGAATTGAACAGGGGCATAGTTTCGCTAAGAACAAAGGTGGACTATCTTGAGAACTACTCTCGTCGAAACAACCTACTCATTTATGGCCTTGAAGAGTCAGAAACAGAAACAGCAGATGACCTTAGGAAGCATGTTCTAACCGAAATCTTTGAAGGTAAACTTGAAATCAAAGTAAGCAGTTTGGAGAGGATACACCGCTTGGGAAAGAAAGCTGAAGATAAAAAACGTCCCGTGATTATGAGGTTCTTTGATTTCGCTGAAAAAGAAGAGGTTCTCCGGAATGCTTCAAAATTGAAGGGTTCCCAAACGTCCATTTCAGAGGACTTCTCGCCTAGGCTACGGAAAACGAGGAAGCTACTATGGGCTACTGTTAAGGATGTTAAGAAGCCTGAAGATAAAGTGTACCTCAAGTATGACAAATTAGTTGTCAATCAAGTGGTGTATGCTTGGGATGAAAAGAAAAACCGAAGGTATAAAGTAAGTCGTGCCGGTTCACATGATATTGGTCATAGCTCTCAGAGTGATGCAGCAGCAACCTCTGAATTGATGAAAAGTGCCGGGCGTCCGCGAAGGAAATGTGCTCATGCTTCTACTTGACAAGCTGCCAGTTCAGCTCGGTCGTCTTTCAACGCCCTTAGTACTCATCATCAAACTAAAAAGATACCGTCATGTATAGAGAATACCGTTAGAAATTTCCTTAATAGTCAGGCGAAACGTCCACCTGAACATAGCCAATTACGTGTCATATCTGTAAACGCCAGGAGCGTTGTGAATAAAATAGATAGGCTTGAGGTACTGCTCTTTTCATATGATCCCCATCTACTGGTTATAACCGAGACGTGGTTGCACAGTGATATTTTTGACGAAGAAATTGTGCCTCCGGGCTACGTCATATACAGACGTGATCGCGGTTCACGTGGTGGAGGGGTTGCTGTGATTGCCAAGCGTGAAGTGAACGTAACGCTCCTTGATCAAATTGATCAGCATGAAAGCTTGTTTTTGCGCCTGATAACACATGGCTTCACCTTTGTGCTGTGTATCGCCCACCTGATGCTACGGATGATTTTATGTCTAGTCTTGTCGATCGTTTAATGCATTGCCAGAGTCGGAATTTAATGCTTACCGGTGATTTCAACCTCCCTGCCATCGACTGGGACAAACCGTCGTATGGCATATGTGCCTCATGTGATGTTATTTTAGATATTATGTTCTCATTAAACCTTAAGCAAGCTGTTCGTGAATACACCAGAGAGTCATCTGTTCTTGACCTATTCTTTGTTAGCGAAACCTTTTTTGATGGAGTGCTTGACGTTGAACCGGGAATCTCTGATCATCGTCTATTACAGTTTTCTTGTACTTCGCCTACTGCTTCCGGGATGCGTCCAGTTAAATTGATAAAGGACTACGCTCGTGCCGATGATAATGCGGTTATCGATGCCTTACAATCACTGTTGAACAGCTGTGGCGGGAATGACGTTCATAGCTTATGGCTGCATTTCAAGAATGCAGTGCAGTACTGTACTGAACATTTTGTTCCGCTTAGAAAGGTTCGCACCCACCGTCACAATCCTTGGGTAACTCGTGAAATTGTTCAAATCAAGCGCAAAGTGAAGCGATGTAGGAAGAAAAAAACAGCTTCCTTACAGCACTTCCAAGTTTTGAAGCAGAAACTTGCCTCAAAATTAAAACTAGCGAAGTCTCATTATTTCAATACGACGCTCCCAGAATTCATCAGAAGTGACCCCCAGAAATTTTGGAATTGTCTAGATCGAAAGGTTGAGCAGTTGAGAAAGGTTCGCATTGATAATGACATTGTCACCGACTGCACGAAAATAGCACAAGGTTTTAACCAGTACTTTCAAAGCGTGTTTCTGACGGTGACGGCAACCACAGCTAGAGTTCGAATTGAAGACCAAGGTAACATACCAAATATTTCTGTAAATGGTGTTCTGTCTATGCTGCGTAAACTCGGCGATAAAAAATCTGCGGGCCCTGATGGGCTCTCAAATGTGTTTCTTAAACGTTTTGCGGCGCAATTATCCGAGTTTTTAGCAAAAATCTTTCAAGTTTCTTTACTTTCTGGTGAAGTGCCGGAAGACTGGAGAATGGCCCGTGTTGTTCCAATTCATAAGAAAGGCGATAAGCTAACCATTTCTAATTACCGTCCAATTTCTATCACTTCTTCTTGTTGCAAGTTATTAGAACACATAGTCTCTGGTTGTCTTAACTCCTTTCTAGCTGAAAATAACATTTTATCCTCCTTGCAACACGGCTTCAGAAAGGGTATGTCCACTGCCACGAAGTTGGTAACTACAGTTAATGAATTTCAAGTAGTTCTCGATAAATCTGGGCAGATTGATGTCCTCATTTTAGACTTCTGCAAGGCCTTTGACACAGTTTCCCATATTAAACTCATTTATAAATTAGTAAGTATCGGCGTCCCTAACTACCTTGTTAACTGGATTAATGCTTATCTTACATACAGGAAACAATACGTAGAGGTTAATGGTTTCCAATCAAACGAGCTTCCAGTCACATCAGGTGTACCCCAAGGGAGCGTGTTAGGACCGCTGCTTTTCATAATTTATATTAATGATCTGTCTGTTTCTCTTCCTGATAATGTCTCTTTAAGGCTTTTTGCAGATGACTGCATACTTTTTAAGACCATAAATGAGCCCAACGATCACTACACCTTGCAAAATTCGCTATTAGCTGTTCACCAATGGTGTCTTAAATGGGACATGAAATTAAACCTCGACAAAACAGTTCTATTGTGAATTTCACGTAAAAAGCATATCAGTCATTTCTCTTACAGCCTGCTTAATCATTTAATTGAGGAGACTACACATTATAAATATTTAGGGGTAACCTTAACTCATGATTTAACTTGGTCTTCTCATATTTCCGACATTTGTTCCTCCGCATTTTCCAAGCTGTGCTACTTGAGGCGGAAACTTAATGATGCTCCAAGTAAACTCAAACTTCTTGCATACACATCATTTATTAGGTCTAAATTAGAGTATGCTTCAGTTTTATGGGATCCTTATTTAAAAAAAGACATAGATAAAATAGAGATGGTGCAAAGGAAAGCGGTTAGGTTCATTTACAGTAAATACAAGAGGTCAGACTCACCTACTACACTAATGAAAGCTAACCATATTCCACTACTTGAACTACGCAGAAAAATATCCCGTTTATTGTTTATGCACAACCTCTTAACACACAAATTAAACATACCTCGCCCTGAAATTCTTAAACAACTGTCGCGCAGGACACATCATTCAAGATTCAAGAAGTAACCTGCTCGAACCCATTTTTGCAAGGACTAACTCTTTCAAGCTCAGTTATTTTCCACGCACAATTTCCGACTGGAACTGTCTTCCTGAGGCCATTCTCCAGTCTTCCAATTTCATTAAAGCTCTAGAGTTACATTTTTTGAATGATACAGTGTTGTATTTTGTTGACTTGTTCATTTACTCCCGTGTTTTTATTTTTATTTTTATTTGTTGTTTTAATGCCTTGTATATCCACTCCTGCCTCGGCCAAAATATTGGCCTGCAGTATTTTGAAATAAATAAATAAATAATACAACAGTTGCATCTTGCCTGTACTCACCTATGGGGCTGAAGCGTGGAGGCTAACCAAGAGAGTTCTACTTAAGTTGAGGACAACCCAGAGGGCTATGGAACGAAAAATGGTAGGGGTAACATTAAGAGATAGAAAGCGTGCAGAGTGGGTCAGAGAAATAACTCAAGTTACCGACATTCTAGTGGAAATTAAGAAGAATAAATGGACATGGGCAGGACATGTAGTGCGAAGAGAGGATAACCGATGGTCGCTGAGGGTAACAAACTGGATTCCAAGGGAAGGAAAGCGTAGCAGGGGGCGGCAGAAAGTTAGGTGGGCGGATGAGATTAAGAAGTTCGCAGGGGTCAAGTGGATGCAGCTAGCACAGAACCGGGTTAAGTGGAGAAATATGGAAGAGGCCTTCGCCCTGCAGTGGGTATAATCAAGCTGATGATGATGATGATGATGATGATGACTCCGAAACTGCGGCGTCGGCGTTGTAAACGAAAAATCACGGAAGTTGCGCTGGTAACGGGCAGCTGTAATGACCAGGCATTTATTTTTCGACGGGTTGTGCGACTTAATGAGACCATATGATTTAAGAAAGTTTGGAGGAGCGGCCAACTCTGGTTACCCATTTGACGTGGGAAGGTGAAATAAAAATCAACCTTCCAATGCTCTTCCAATATATATATATATTGTCGCGGAAAAGATGGCGGGGCTCGTTCGTGAAGTTAGTCACCAGGAGCTCAGATCGGCCGTTACGGAGATGGATGAGACTTCGCGCCGAGGTGATGCCGTGGGTGAGCAAAAGGGACTGGTTGCCCTCAGCGACCACCGTTCCGTCACGCAGTTCATCGCAGTTAGCAGTCATAAAAACACTGGAACGTGGCGGAATAGAAACGCTCTCGGCGGAAATTCGAAGAGGGGCGTGGCTTTGGCGGTTTGCGGTGCCAGTATCATTCGCTTTCTCGGTCGAAAAGGTCACGGTACGCTTCCGGAGATTGATAATGGCCCCATACTCCCGAAGAAAATCGACACCAGGGATACAGTCGCGGGAGCAGTCAGGTATTAGAAGGCAGCTGACAACAAACGTGGAGTTGCGAATTTGTACTCTCGCCGTGCACTGACCGCTCGGAGTTACGACATGCCCGCCAGCGGTTCGAATCTGCGTGCCAGACCATGGCGTCATCACTTTTTTTTAGAAGCGCCGCTAGCTTCCCGCTTAAAATGGAAAAATCAGCACCAGTGTCTACCAATGCGCTAACCTTATAGCCGTCGAGGCCCACGGGTATATCCAGCGAGAGTCTATCTTCACGTGTACGAACTGTCGTCGGGGCCGTCAAGTCGCGGTCGCTCACAGGTGGCGTTGTCGGGGGGTCTTCGTCGCGTCGATTTGAAGCGGCCTCGCCCCCTGAGGTCGCTGTCTTTAGTTTTCCCGGCTCGGACTAGACGGCTGTCGCTGCGCCATCCAGGAGGAGCTGGGCTGCGAGGATAGCCGGCGTGGAGACGGAGATCGTGACTGTCGTCTAGAAGTTGGCGCTATGCGCTGCTGGGCTACGTAGTCCTCAATATCCCGGGGTCGTTGGCCTAATGGAGGGCTACGCATGTCGATGGGGAAACCCTTCAGCCCCAGTTGTCGATATGGGCACTGTCGATACAGGTGGCCAGGTTCTCCGCAGTGGAAGCACAGGCGCTGCCGATTTGGGGCACGCCACAGGTCTGCCTTTCGGTGGGGTTGTCGGCGGTTGTCGATGTACGGCTCGGGGTGGGCTGAATACAGCGAGCCTTGGTCGGGTGGCGGTAATTGTGTGGAATCAGTTGGGGGACGTCGCAAGATGTCCGCATAGGTTGGCCGACAGGACTCGGTGGAAAAGGATGGCAGGTTAGCAGATGATACCGAAGGCTGAAATGCTTGTTGGAGCTCTTCTCGGACAATACTAGCGATAGAGCCGACCGTCGGCTGGGGAGCACCGAAGAGCGTCTGGAGCTCTTCACGCAAAATGGAGCGGATTATGTCGCGAAGAAGATCCGGACTAGCCCCGAAGGCCGAATGCGGCTCCGTGAGCGAAGCGGCGAGTACCGGCCTGTCGTAGGTCGTAGACCACTGCTGGAGCATCCTTTACATCATGACTGCCTCCGAAAGAAACTCGGCAACTGTGCTCGGCGGATTGCGCACGAGCCCAGCGAACAGTTGTTCCTTAACGCCGTGCATGAGATGGCGTACCTTTTTCTCTTCGGGCATGGCCGGGTCAGATCGTCGGAACAGCCTAGTCATGTCCTCCACGTACATGGTTATGGTCTCGTTCGGCATCTGTATGCGAGAGCGTAAAGCCCTTTCCGCTCGTTCTCGGCGATCCGGGCTGGTGTAGGTGTCCAGGATGCAGCGGCAGAACTCGCGCCACGATATTAGGGCGCCTTCGCGATTCTCGTACCAAGTACGAGCGTCATCTTCCAGGCTAAAGAAGACGTTTCTGAGCTTTGCGGCGTCGTCCCACTGATTAAATGCGGCGACGCGTTCAAACTGGGTGAGCCAGTCTTCGACGTCTTCCGTCTGACAGCCGTGGAAAGCCTTAGGCAGTCGTATAGGTTCTGGAAAGCGTAATACGTTGGAGTTTGCATGACAAGTTGAGGGGCGGCTGCGGTGGTGAATTCTAACGGCCCGTGCTCAGGTGGTAGGCCTAAGTTCCTCCGGCTAGCGCGGTGAACAGGCGTGTCAATTGGCACAGGACCTGAATCCTGGGTATGCGGAGGAGTGCGGGACATATACTGGGATCGACACCCAGCACCTCCACCAAAATATGTCACGGACAACAGGGCTAAACGTGACAAACGACGGGACGAAGCTGTACCAGCAGGCAAAGTTCGGCGCACAGCACGCGAGTCAACTTCAGTGTCCTCTTCTTCCAAGCGCAGCAAGGACATGTGGACACCAGGTGGCAATATATATATGAATCCGGTAAAAACGTCCCCGGTAAAAACGTCCCCGGAAAAAACGTCCCCAGAGCAAATGTCTCCGGAAAAAATGTCCCTATTGGCGAAGTAGAAAAAAATGTCCCCGAGCGGGACTGAATTCTTGCGCTATATAGGACACAGACTACGTTTCCCCGTGGCGAGCTGCAATGATGAATGATGTATGTTAACGTTATTACAGCGGTTTCACCTGTCGGCTTGGAAATGACCGCGAACATCAAACTGATGCGGGCATTCATTACAAAAAAAGATAATTATGGCAGCGGTAATACCTTCCCCCCCCCCCCCCCCCCCCCAGTGACAGCGCCTCGTCTTCACTTTGTTTGCGGGGAAAAGGTCTTCTGCTTTGGGCGGTTCTGTAAGTGGGCAGTGTTACCAAACTTATTATACCTGCCGTATATGATTGCATAACAAGCGGCGGAGCTCGGAACCTCGCAACGTTATAAAGAGCCAGATAGCTCTTTCACCATGCATTTACACAGTTCTTGTAAACATTTCGGGCCCCCAGAGGACGCAGGTTTCAAATGATGATTACATTTAACTCAAAGCCAAGAAAAAATGGCATAAAATGTGTTTGTTTTTTACATGTAAGTTCCGGACAAAACCTTTCTTAGGGCAGGCTTTGGCCTTGGGGACATTTTTTCCTAGTTGCCGCTTCTTCAGGGGACGTTTTTTACGGGGACGTTTTTACCTACACCCATATATATATATATATATATATATATTGTGGAAGAAGGCCAGGTCGAGACGGCAAGGTCGAGACGGCAAGGCAAGGGATGCCGTGTCTGGCGTTTTACTCCGATGACAAAACCCAGGCGCGCGCCGGACCCGGCGCCGCGGGACGATGATGATGGTATGTACAAATGAAATGTACAAATTAAAGAACGTTCACAGAAGGCTCACAACACACACACACACATATATATGTCTTGCGACTAGAATATTCATTATATTTAAAAATCTATCTTAGACTTCAATTCTAGTTACGGCTGACGTGCCCTTGATGAAAGAGAAATAGATTTGAATTACCTTGGAGCATAGTAATTTGAGCCAGAGGTTGAACCAGGCATAGTACAGGGATTGTTGTAACAATTTGAAGGAGCCAAAAAGCACAAGAACACGTAATCTCAATATATAATTGTTTAAAATATTTCAAAAATATTCTAATCTTCAATAGCTTACAGTTGACCGCAATAACCCTGCAAAGGGCGCGCAGTTACTCAAGACCCGTTAACAATCAGGATAACCTGCCTTTTTTTCACGAACTTATCCTACGAATACCCACGGCGCCGTGATGCTATACACCGAACCGCAGTTTGCAAAAATGATTAAACTAAATGAATATGCAACAATTTACTATGTGCGTAATTAAAGATTGAGTCGGGAAAACGCTATACTCGGAACTTGCACCGCTGCTTCTGTTTCACTCCAAGGTTGCAGTATCAATGCGCAGAACTAGACGGCAGTGCCTCCTCAGCTAAATTGCGCGTTCAGGCGATGCTCTTGCGCTTCGGCTATTATCCACTTCAAGGTGTGTCCAGCCAAGTCAGTACGAGCGTTGAAATGATCACTTTAGTCATTCCTTGACTTCGGCGCATTCCTCATGGGGTTCGAACCTACAGCAGGGAGACGTAGCCTGGAAAGCTCGGCGCTGAGCCATCGCACTTCAAGCACCACGCAAAACCGGAAGCAAGATATAACGTGAACGCTCATCATTCGCTACGCCGGTAGCCGAAAAAGCCATGGAAGTGGGATGGAGCTGTCGGATGTTGCTGAACCACTCCTCGTTACCGTGAATTCGTGTAGCATTGGTACGAAAAGGCCGGAGTTGCTTCTTCGCAGTCGCCCCGCGGGTTGCAGAAATCATCTTGATAATGGTACGTGGCATTTATTAGCTCAATGGTCAAATCAACCCAAGATCAGCAAAGCTGAGTTGTATTCATGTGTGAGAATAGAGTGAATAATGCACTGACAACCCTTCAACAGTATGATGTGAAAGCGATCCGCTGAGAAAGAAAAAAAAAACAAAAAAAAATGCCTTTAATATATGAATATCACCTTCCAATGACACAGACTCTAATTTCACTGAAAACGGAAATTTTGTAAACTAGGAGCGGCAAAAATATGAAATGCAAGTATGGACACTTCTGAGCGTTCTTCTGTCTCGCTTGTTCGTTTTTCGCGCGTACCTCTGAAGCTTTAGCTGCACCACCATTCAATTGAAAACAATGATCCTGGATTCCTGCTAGGTGTTACAATTAAGTGGTGAACAACAGTTTAATTCTGAATTTGTTTTCGTAAATGCTTATGTGCTCCTTCCTGGGATCACCAAAGGCTCTGACGGCCACATCCAAGACAGCCTTCAAGAAGCAATTAAGATAACACAACACTACGCAACTGAGAGCGGGCTTACATGGGCACCTGAGAAATCAGAACTGCTTGTGATTCGTGCGCGAGCGAGGACCCAAGTAGTCGACTGGGAAATCGACTTGCATCTCGAAGGAATTCCCATCCCCATAGAGTGAATCGACTAAGTGTGATGGGCTTGTATTTGCAGTGCAACGGCAGGGCGACCTACACTATACAGCTGCTGAAGAAGCAATTCGCGCAGGTGGCGCACTTGATCCGCCGTATTTCCAACAGACGTGGGGGGCTCAAGGAAAGCGATTCCATGCGAATCGTGCAGGCGTTGTTAATCAGCCGTATGACATTTCACGCCCCTTATCACAAATTCAGTCGAACTGAACTCAATCATCTGAACATCTTTCTGCGATCGGCAGTAAAGACAGCCCTCGGACTGCACCCGTACACCTCGACGCATCACCTGCTTCAGCTTGGTCTCCACAACACCACAGAAGAGCTGATAAAAGCCCAAAGGACTGGCCAGCTCACGCGCCTTCGAGGCACTATAGAGTGGGCCGGACTGTTCTGCGCAGACTAGGCTACCCGGAGCCGACAACACCTCCGCAACAGGTGTACCACGCCATGTCGCCCAAACTGGCAGCTAAGATCAGGGTCGCGCCAGACCCAAAGAATATGCACCCCGAACTCGACATTAGTCGTAGGATCGCTAGAGTCAAGGCACTCCTGCGCCAGTAAAGAGGTGAGTAAACTGTTTTATATGTCGACGCGGCGAAATATCCATCGGGTACAGACACTTCTGGGACTAGCTGTTACTAACGCCAACGGCTCAATTATGATTACGGGCTCCGTTCGTGGCAGGAACTCGATCACGACGGCTGAGGAGGGTAGCACTCGCCTTCATACACCACATGGACACACGTGACAAAATCACACCAGTCCGACATATACCAATCACAGACTCACAAGCTGCGTGTCGCGCCTTCGCGAAGAATACATTATCTTTGGAGGCTTCACGCGTGCTCTCGCCTATACACCATGATACCTTTCCCATTGTTAAAATCGTTTGGACCCCTGGTCACTCCTCCCTTCCAGGCAACGAGAGTGCGCACGCGCTCGCCCGAGCAGCAACCTTCCGGGCGCTGTCGACGGAAGCGGAAGAGGACGCCAGCACAGTTCTGCAGTCTTACACCCACATTACACTATATTACCGTACACAAAGAAGAACACTTCCACCACCTCATCCAACACTCACCAAGGCCGAAGCTGTGGCATGGCGACAACTGCAGGCCCACACGTATACAAATCTGTACCACAAACATTTTTTCTTCGCCACCCACTACCCAGAAAAATGCCCCACCTGCCAACAACGCCGACCTACACTATACCACTCTGTTTGGGCCTGCCCAAAACCACCCGGCGGCATTCCACCTTAGGAAGATGTCCAGTCCCTCACGGAGCTGACCGAACAACGCCGGCTAATCGAGCGGGCCGAGAGGATTGCAGTGGCCAATGGACTTATGGACTGACATGCATTTACTCCTTTCTGAGACCGTTTAATTAGCATCAACCCTCAAGACCAGCGATAGCTGTCCTGGCGGACCTGCAGTATTGAGGCGGCACATGAAGCCCTGGACTGAGGGCTCCACTCAGGAAGATAAGGAAATATAGAATAAAGGTTTTTCCTCCTCCTCCTCCTCATTCCTGGGAAAAAATGCGAGAGCCGCAAAAATCCAAACGTTCAAGTTTTGCTAATAGCAAAAATTCAGTCCACCTGAGTGCTGTCAGACTTTTTCAATAACTAAAAACTGCGCCATATATATATATATATATATATATATATATATATATATATATATATATATATATATATATATATATATATATATATATAACATAAGCTCAAGTTAACTATGCATGTTTACCAACTCGCCCAGATATCTGCGTTGAACAATGTCCTTGATGTCCTGGTTGCACTAAAAAGATAAACTAAATATGAAACGAGATGAAATTAAAACAAAGGCATAAGCACGTGTAAAGTGGCTAGAAATGCCATTCCGGTTATTCGCCGTGTCATGTCCAGCTTTCTTAGACATCGATTTGAGTTGAGAGGCAACTTGCTCTGCATAGTATATAAGCCAGTGTCATGGAAATACTGAAAAGAATGGCCCAAACTTCATATGCGAGAAAAAAAAGTATTTCCTTTAAAAGGACACTGCGGCACTTTTTCCAAAAATTGGGATTTCAGCAGAAATCCACAGTTTTTCATACTGCGTACTCCCTCGGGTAGTACTGAACGCCTCCGGCTCCTCAAAGTGACGTCACAACGGACGGAGAGCGAGGTTTATCTCCCTGCTTTCCTTCTCTGTAGCAGTCGCGCGGGGCATGGTAGATTTGATTTGCGCTCTTTCAGTCGGTGATTGCACAGGTGTTTTATGCATAATCGAAAAAATAGCTTCACAGACGTGATCAACAAATAATCTACTTCAAAAGTCTAGAGTATTAGCACATTTGAAAACTGCCGCAGTGTCCCTTTAACGTTTGTGCTTCACTCGCATCGAGTAGTTGAGACGGCCATACGAAACTATTAAAGAAGGTTTTTGTAGCGTAAAGCTACACTACACTGGTCAGAGCCGAGTTTCGCGGGAGCATGCGCGAGAGCAGTCCCACTTCGTCGTCATCTCCTTGTACCTTCCGCGAGGCAAGGGAAGGAAACACTTTGTCGTCGTCTTCTCGTAACAATAACAATAACGCAAGAAATATCTGCGCATGGATGTTCTGATTGTAACGAAAGCTACACTACGCGGATCAGAGCCGAGTTTCTCGTGAGTGTGCGCCACCCGTTATGCGCAGGCGCGAGAGCCGCGTGACGTCACGAGAGGCGCAGGTGCGTCGCCTCCTCGCCGCCGCCGGCTTGCCCTTCACTAAAGCATGGCACATCTGACGCATGTACTGTGGCAATATAAGCATCGACATGCTATTTGCAGGCATAGTCAACACAACAGGCATACGTACCGCTAATGCCAAGGGCAGCGCCAATCTTGTTCCAAATGTCGTCTTTGAGTACATTGTTTTTATGTTCCGGGTGACGCTTGTCATACAGACAGCGATAGAGCTTGACAGCGTCAATGAGCATTTCCGTCGTGACTGTCATTTCTTGTTGTACTGTAGCTATCTTCCGAGCACGCCGTCGCCATGTTGACCCATGAGGGATGCTACACCGAGCGACACCACTCAAATCTTCCTCGCCTTCCTATTGGCTGATGGAATTCGGCGGAAAAAAATCAGGCGGCGAGAATCGGTCCCGGACCGATTTGGCTTTCCGCCGAGATTTCCGGCCCACTGCGGATGAATTCGCTCGCTTTCGCCGCCGAATGCTCAAGTGTGAACGAGCCATTAGCCGGAGCAGTGTTTACGACAGTTGCGCAGCGAGCTACTGCGTATGCTTTACGCTACGTATATCCAGGCGGAGCAGAGCTAAGCCACTGTCAATTTTCTGAGGATAGTAATAACGTAAACAGCAAAGTTTGAGTCTCCCGAGGAGAGATCTGAAGATGTATTGGTTGTTATATCGAAATTTTACGACATTCAAGAAAGTTACGCTTATAAACAACTTCCTTTTAAAAGATGCGCTCGTGTATAACTTTTAATTACGGTTGCGGTGCGCTTTGTTTCATATTTGCTGTGCGATGTCAGTGAACGTTAAACGACCTTACGCGGTCAAAATTATCCGCAGCGCTCCACTAAGAGAGTATCATAGCCTGAGTTGCTCTGCAACGTTAGTTCCCTTACACCAATCCAAACTAATCAGATTTTTTTTAAATTGCAGCCATCGGTTGGGTGTGTTACGACCGTGCATCCGCATTTGCGCGCTCTATTGTTCGCCTGTGGGCATGGAAAAGTATTGTGAATATGTGGTGATGGTCCATTGGCTCTAAGTGAGCCTGTTTCCAGGAATCCTGTTTTGTAAGCCTGTTTTGCTTTGTGGACAACCTGCAAATGCCAAATTGACCCTGTCAAGAGAACGTCTGGAAAAACACAAAGAAACGTCCCCCTGCGGGAAATAGCCGGAAGTGCTTTCTTTCTTTTGTTCACCCTTCCAGTCGAGAAGTGCTATCCTCCAGTGATGAATGCCTCCTATCCAAAGGAGACGACAGAGTGACATGTCCGCTGACGTGCAGGACAAGAAAGGAGCATGACTCATACGGCCATTAAGTGATTTCCCGGGAATGCAGGAAAGATTTGCAATTGTCGAAAAGGGACAATGTTGGGAGCCCTATGCGGCGCCACGTGCACTCGGGTTTCTGAGAAGTAAAACCCCTTGTCAGAACCAGCCTGTGGTTTCTTTGCTGAAGAATAGAAATGTACCTCCTCTCCTCGCCGTTCCCAAGCTTTTCCCGCCAACAAGTGATCACGCCCAACGAATGAATGCCGGACCAGTCAGTGCTTCAGACCATCAGTGCAGTGATGTGTTCGATTGGATGCCGATACCTGAGGGGCGTGCCCTGGATTTGGTTGGTCAGCATCTTCAGAGAGGGGCTGGACATAGGGGGTTTTAAGGACGCTGCAGAGCACGAAATGTCGCTCTGGGCCCTGGGTAAACGGCTCATCCAGTCGCTTCTCGCTATGAACTCTTAACGCTTGCCATTTTGCTGATGTACCCTTCTTTTTCGTGTAAATATTGTAAATAAGTTTTCTCAAAGTGCCATTAAACCTGCTTGTACATATTTCACCAACTTCGAAGATTCAATCCTTCTTCAACCCCGAGTCTCTGCACGCTACCAAGTGAAGGCCGGGTCGACGTAGCCCCAGCGTCACGACAACTGGTGGCAGCGGTGGGATTGTGAATCTACAAGCCACAACATCTGATGACTGGAGGTGGGATCTGGATCTACAAGCTACAACATCTGGTGATTCGAGGTGGATCAGAATCTACAAGCCACAACATCTGGTGATCGGAGGTGGCATCTCAGGCAACAAGCAGGAGCAACAATCGGCCAACAAGAGGGCAGCTCGGAACATCGATCGCATGTGTGGGTGAGTGCTTGGCTTTTCTTCTGATGTGGACCAGGTACTAGAACAGGGTTAGATTTTAGAACTGGTAAAGAGAGTGTGGAAACGCCTTTAGGTTTGGTAGTTTGCACAGTTGTTTTGGAAGTAGCCGACACTCGGAGCGATCATGGACCTACAAAAGCTGCAGAAACCGGACCTGTTGCTATTGTGTGAGGAATTGGGAATTGATACAAGTGGTTTGGCACGAAAACCCTTGATTATAAAGGCAATCACTGATCTGGGAACCGATGATGAGGAGCTCAGTGAAGCATGGAACCTGATCGGTCAAAAAAAGGAACAGCTCAGACAGCAGAAAGAGCGTGAAATTGAAAGAGAAGCAAAAAAGCTGGAGCTAGAAATTGAGCTCCGGAAATTAGAACTAGAGTTGAGCAAGAGGTCGGGCGATTGTCCCCAGCTAGCGGTACCTCTTCTCAACAAGGAGGCAGATTTCAAGATGTCAAAGTACATGCAGCCATATGTGATATCAGGGGATATCGGTCTGTATCTGGGTAACTTTGAGCGAACTTGCGAAGAACTGTCCTTCCAGCGAGACACGTGGTCTCAGAGATTATTGACGGTTCTGCCCTGCGAGGCAGCGGAGGTTGTCGCGCGGCTAAGCAAGGAGGACGCGGACAACTACGAGAAGGTCAAAGCTTGCCTTCTGAGAAAGTATAGGCTTAGCGCCGAGGCGTTCAGACAACGTTTTCGGAACGCTACTAAGTCCAGGGACGAGAGTTACCCTGAATTCCTGTACAATTTAAGAGTTAATTTGGGCGAATGGCTAAAGAGCACTGATTCCTACAGTGATAGGGACGCTGTAGTCGAGCGAATTCTTTTGGAGCAGTTTTATAGCTGCCTCCCAGAAAAAGAAAGAAATTGGTTACAGGACCGAGGCGAAATTAAGTCGGCAACTGAAGCTGCCGAACTCATTGAGGAATACGCTTCGCGCCGACAATTCAGCAACCCAGCAGTAGATAGGCTCCGCAATCCCAAGTTCAGTGTAAATAACCGTCAGAAAAGGCACTTTGCTAGATTTGCAGACGAAGAAAGGAAGGCTTCTTCAGGCAAACGCCCTAGAAAGGACGGCAGTGAGAAAAGTGGGGAAGTGACCAACGCGCAGAACACAAAGAAAAAGCTTGAGGCTAGGAAGCCGCTCACATGCTTTAGGTGTAATGAGCAGGGTCACATTGCCGTCAACTGCCGGAAAGAAAAGATTGCTTTCTCGTATGTCAGTGACTGCGATGAAAATATGCAGCTTTTAGAACCCTACCTGCATGACCTAGTAGTCAACGGGAAGCCTTGCAAGGTACTGCGCGATTCGGCCGCAACGATGGATGTTGTCCATCCGGCGTATGTATCGCCTTCCGACTATACAGGACAGTGTGCATGGATCCGACAGGTAGTTGAGGAACAGAGTGTGTGCTTGCCGATCGCGAACGTGGTCATCGAGGGCCCTTTCGGCGAATTAACAACCGAGGCTGCCGTTTCAGGAAAGCTTCCTAAGTGCTATCCGTATTTGTTCTCCAACAAATCGGACATGCTGCTGCGAAAGAGGGGCATCCTTTTCGGAGACAGAGTTGTGCAAGCCTTAACACGTTCAAAGGCGCCAGAACTAGCTACACTGCTCATTCCAGAAAAATCCACAGCGGAGGAAACGGCAGTTAAAACAGTGGTAAATGCGGAAGATAACAGGTCAGAAAACTTTGAGAGCGAGGCATCTCAGATATGTCAACTTGAAAGTGAGCTTGATGAGACGCGGAATGAGGACGTTCTTGAGAGTAACCTCTTGCCGCCGGTGTCTAGCAATCTCACGAGACTTCTAAGTGGAACCCGAGAGGACTTAGCTATGGAGCAAGCCAATGATCTCAGGAATAAGCTCGAAGTACAGTGGGAAGGACCTGATGAAGTCGTTGCAAAGCTTTCTAACACTAACTACGAAGTGAAATTCCCCGGTAGGCGTAAAGCAGTGCGCATTTATCATTGCAATCTTATGAAGCCTTATGTGCAGAGGGAAGCCGTGGTAAATCTAACGTTAAACCTTCCCGAGGAGATGGGGGATAACTTGATTTGCCTCAGCGGAAAAGGAAGCAACGCTCAGGAGCTTCTCAAAAAGACAGAGCAGAGAGGAGAACTAAAGAAACCCCAGCTGTCCGATCTGGGCGAGATAATAACAGAGTTTGAGGCCTGCTTCGTGGACAGGCCAGGCAGGACTGATTTGACTGAGCACGATATTGAGCTGACTTCAGACGTGCCAGTGCGATCAAGGTGCTACCGATTCTCTCCAAGGCAAAGAGAAATTCTGGATAGGGAAGTAACTCGCATGCTGGAATTGGGAGTAATAAAACCCTCGGAAAGCGATTATGCTTCGCCTATGATCTTAGTAGAAGCTCCAGGTAAAGACCCTAGGCCTGTGGTAGACTACCGAAAGCTAAATTCTCTCACCAGGGATCAAGTGTATCCTATTCCGAATATTGAGGAGAGAGTAGAACAGGTCAGTAGAGCGGCATATGTGACTACGCTGGACCTTACTCGAGGATACTGGCAAGTACCGCTCACTGAACGCGCCAGCAGATACGCGGCTTTCGTCACTCCGACGGGCAGCTACCAGCCAACAATGATGAGTTTCGGGCTCAAAAATGCTATATTTTGTTTTTCCCGACTCATGGATAGGGTTTTAAAGGGGTGTGAAACATTCGCAGTGCCTTATTTAGACGACATTGCGGTTTTTTCCGACTCATGGGCGGACCATATGGTACATCTAAGAGCTGTACTGAGCCTTTTGCGTCAAGCTGGATTAACCGTAAAGGCCGAGAAATGTTGCCTGGCAAGGGCGACCGTGGACTACTTGGGTCACAATGTAGGTCAAGGTTTCAGGAAACCCAGCGAGATTAAGATTTCTGCGGTAGCAGACTACCCGCGGCCGAGCACGAAGACGGAAATTCGAGCATTCCTGGGTCTGACTGGGTACTACAATCACTACATCCCTAACTATTCAGCTTTGGCTAGCCCTCTGACCGACGCTCTCCGCAAGACAGAACCGACAAATGTAGTCTGGGACGAACAAAAGGAAGCCTCCTTCGTAAACCTGAAGGCTGTGCTGATTAGCCGTCCGGTATTGCGAGCTCCAGACTATGGCCGAGAATTCACGGTCCAGTGTGATGCCAGTGATCGAGGGTTAGGTGCTGTTCTCTGCCAGAGAGATGACGACGGTAATGAGCACCCCGTGCTCTACTTGAGCAGAAAGCTGAGTTCTAGAGAGAGGGCTTATTGCGCGTCAGAGAAAGAGTGCGCTTGCATTGTATGGGCCATTCAAAAATTGCAGTGCTATCTTGGAGGGGCCAAATTCACCGTAGAGACGGACCATTGTCCCCTGGCTTGGCTGCAAACTGCGACATCGAAGAACAGTCGCCTTCTTAGGTGGAGCTTGATTTTACAGCAGTACAATTTTGAAATAAGATACAAAAAGGGGAAATTAAATGGGAATGCGGACGCGCTTAGCCGCTGTTTCTAAGCGGTCCGAGATGTTCCTCACCATGTATCCAAATTGATAATCAGGTTTTTTTTTTTTTTCGTGCGCTTGTATATGTGTGGCTATGTAAAGCAGCACGTTTGGTTTTCTAGGAATACGTGGGTCCTGAACGTCTTGAGAGTGGGCTTTTCTCGAACAACAATGGCAGTTTTCTTTTAACCTGGTCTCTTCAGACGGGAGCCGAGTGCTTGCTTCGACATGTGGTTGAGTTTCAGACAGCTCGAGCAATTTGGCCTACAACAATCAAGACAACGCGACAAGCAACAGCGAGCTTCAAGCGTTCACGTGCAGGCCATTAAGTCGTCTCTTCATGCAGCAGCGGCGACTGCTGCCCTCCGTGACTCTTCTGGCGGGGGAGGAGGCTGTTACGACCGTGCATCCGCATTTGCGCGCTCTATTGTTCGCCTGTGGGCATGGAAAAGTATTGTGAATATGTGGTGATGGTCCATTGGCTCTAAGTGAGCCTGTTTCCAGGAATCCTGTTTTGTAAGCCTGTTTTGCTTTGTGGACAACCTGCAAATGCCAAATTGACCCTGTCAAGAGAACGTCTGGAAAAACACAAAGAAACGTCCCCCTGCGGGAAATAGCCGGAAGTGCTTTCTTTCTTTTGTTCACCCTTCCAGTCGAGAAGTGCTATCCTCCAGTGATGAATGCCTCCTATCCAAAGGAGACGACAGAGTGACATGTCCGCTGACGTGCAGGACAAGAAAGGAGCATGACTCATACGGCCATTAAGTGATTTCCCGGGAATGCAGGAAAGATTTGCAATTGTCGAAAAGGGACAATGTTGGGAGCCCTATGCGGCGCCACGTGCACTCGGGTTTCTGAGAAGTAAAACCCCTTGTCAGAACCAGCCTGTGGTTTCTTTGCTGAAGAATAGAAATGTACCTCCTCTCCTCGCCGTTCCCAAGCTTTTCCCGCCAACAAGTGATCACGCCCAACGAATGAATGCCGGACCAGTCAGTGCTTCAGACCATCAGTGCAGTGATGTGTTCGATTGGATGCCGATACCTGAGGGGCGTGCCCTGGATTTGGTTGGTCAGCATCTTCAGAGAGGGGCTGGACATAGGGGGTTTTAAGGACGCTGCAGAGCACGAAATGTCGCTCTGGGCCCTGGGTAAACGGCTCATCCAGTCGCTTCTCGCTATGAACTCTTAACGCTTGCCATTTTGCTGATGTACCCTTCTTTTTCGTGTAAATATTGTAAATAAGTTTTCTCAAAGTGCCATTAAACCTGCTTGTACATATTTCACCAACTTCGAAGATTCAATCCTTCTTCAACCCCGAGTCTCTGCACGCTACCAAGTGAAGGCCGGGTCGACGTAGCCCCAGCGTCACGACAGGTGTCCCAGCTAAATGCTAAAAAGATGGAGTGTCCTATAGCACTCTGAAATAAACAGAGTGCTGTCTTGATTCACGTGGCGTAGCCCCCAGCAATTTTGTTCGGACTTTAAAAATCACTCTTTATTAAACACTAATTAGCTAAACTCTTAATTACTGACTTCATCATCATCATCATCATCAGCCTGACTATACCCACTGCAGGGCGAAGGCCTCTCCCATATCTTTCCACTTAACCCGGTTCTGACTTCAGAGAAATATAATTCACCGCATAGTAGTGCGGCTTCACAGCCCAAGACGCCTCTCAGAGAACCAAATCCGCTTGTCTCCGGAGCGCGCTTCCCGATGGGCCTTTGCATGTATACACAGGCTGAGATAAAGTATGCGCGAGCTGCCAGTCACGTGCACGCTTTCTGCAAGATATACTTTTTTTTTATCTTCTGAATTGTCACTATTTGGTCTGTCCAAATATTAAGAAACTAGCTAATTACTGCCTCTTAATTAACTCTGGATAACGAAAAAGCTACGCGATTCTCAACAGATATGAGTTATTTACAAGCGGCTCCGTCGTTTTTACAAGCTTGATTCTATTTTGGTGTGACACTCGGTATATATGCGTTCAGTGCTTCTTCAACCGAATTCATTGATAGTCAGCCATCGGCTTCCCTCCTTTCTTTCCTCGCCGCGGTGACTCAGTAGTTAGTGTGCTCGACTACTGTGCCCAAGGATGCGGTACCGAATTTCGACTGCGCCAGCCACTTTTCGATTGAGGCGAAAAGCAAGGCGCTCGCGTGCAGTGTGATGTCAAGGCACGTTAAAGGGTGATTGAAAATTCCGGAGCCCTGCACTGCGGCGTCCCTCGTAGCCTGAGTCGCTTTGGGACTTTAAACCCCAATAAACCAGACCAGACCAAACCATTATTTTCGGTCTTACGTCTTGGTGGTTTTTGCGCACCGTAATACATCGCGGCTTGCAGAGCCATAACAAAGCTAGCAAGTGTGAGTAATCAAGAAGTCCACTGCACCAATGCCGGCTATATAACGAACCGACTCAGACGACGCTTTTAAACGCGTAGCGTGAGTGGTCAAGGCTCTTTAATGGGGTCCGTTAAGCGCGAGCCCAGCGATATCTTTTCAGTGCGCGATATATGCGGTATAGTGTCAGCAGCCACGCCTGAGCATGCCCGGCAACTTGCACAGCATTGCATAGCTTGTTCGGGACGGGGTATACACGAGTGGGGAGGTGTTGGCTCGCTTGGTCGATGCTCGTGCTTGGGAGGGTGGCGGCGACTGCGCGATATCGCGCACCACGAGCGTCACGATGTGCTCCGGCGTCCGCCCTGCATGCAGCCTTCGAACGAGGTGCACGCGTTGTATACCTGCTCTGCTCGGAGGAGGTGCTGGACTCGACGGGAACGAATGGAAGGAAGATCGCCACGAGTGCACGCGAAAAGCAGCAGGGAGGCGGCATAACCGCCGATCACTTTGACGCCCGCGTCATGAGAAATGGTAAGTTTTTATAGGATAGAAGGAATGCTGAAGTGTGCGTGAAGTCTGGAGACTGGACGTTAGAATAGTTAAGAGCCCACTTGGTTGAACCTTACAGTGTCTAGGAAAAGAATACACAGAGTCAATGACATCAAAAGCTGTGCAGTCGTATTTTAGCCTGTTGCGTATAGCACTGTGGAATATACAGAAGCTAGTGGGCCGGAGAGACTTTACAAAATTATGATTTCGAACACTGAAACTTGAGTTCGGTGGTAACGCTTCAACTTGAGCACCAAGATGCATTGTGGCTTGTGTTTGGTGGCGGTGACCTCATTTTAATGCAACCAGGCGAGCTTCGTCAAAAGTCTCCACGGCTAACCTCTTTTTGTTTTTGTTCAGGGTGGACTCAGTGAAATATTAATCAATTAATTTCATTCCAGTGAGATATTGCCGAAGACAACTCTTCCTCTCATTTCTCATGACGCCTGTTTATGGCGGGCTTTTATGTCGTTTCTATGGCGAGCTGTTTTGCCACCTTAGTTCAACTATGATGAGCACCTCAGGCATCCAGAGCAAAAAACCGGTAGCAGTCATAACCCTCCCATGCCCCTCGCGACTCCCTCCTACCTTTCTCCCATTCGCGACCTTTCATTTCCTCATTTCCCCATAGGCAGTTAGATGACGAGAAAAATGGCATGAAAATGGCATGAAAAGGGGAAAGAAAATGGTTCCTTAAAGAATACCACAAATTTACAGCAAGGAAACAAACAAACAAACAAAAAAGGCGGTAACGAATCCGTTCTTCGCCTCCCTTCAGGCACGGCTGTGCATCGTTTCCTGCCTCCGGTGAACACGTTAGGCGCGACAACAACAACAAAAAAGGAGATACCAAACACTGAGCGACGAAAAGAAGAAGGCGAAAGTAAACGCATAAAACAGAGGCTGGGCTCTTAAATTCTCCTTCAGAGGAGGAAGACACCCCCTACTCCGCTGCGACATACACCTCCGGATCTGCGAGCGGTCGCCCCTCTCCTCCGCGTCGTCGACGTCGTAGTCGTGGCGGCCTTTTCCAGCGGCAGCAGCAGCGTTGCCGATCGACACGGCTGGACGCGCCGACAAGCCTTCCTGTCGTCGTCCCCCCACCCCCTTTTCGCTGCGGCAACTGACGACTCCCCGTCGTCGCCGAACGAACACACGGGGTGAACCGCAGCAGCAGCGGTGTACTCAAGCGTGATTTTGCCTAAGGCCTTCTTCCCGCTAACAAACCACCGCCAGCGTCGGTGTTGCGCACGCGGTTGGAAAGGGGGGAAAAGAGTAGGAGAGAAGTGCGTCGCTTTTTCTGACGCCGCGCTGCTGCCACGCGCGTCCATCTCCTCTCCTGAACCCCGCTTCCACTGACGGTGCTGCTGAGCGGGGACAACCGCCGCGGTGGCTTCCGCCCTCCGTGATCGCCGGTGCGCTCGGCTGAGCGAGGTGCGTGAGTGCTGTGCGTGTATATCCCGGACCGGTACGGCCCATTGGTATTGGCTCCATGTTCGTTGCCACGTAAAAGAAGATGCCTTCCTTCCCTCTCGTCCACCTGTGCTGTCGTAGCCACCAACTATGTATGGAGAGGCAGGACGACATATGCTTTAGGGCTTGTTAAGTGCTGTCTCTTGACTGTTATTTCGATAGTATCGCCGACTTATACGAGGGAGACATATGACATAAGCCGGTCTTTAATTCTGCCCATTCATCGCGTGTTCGGGATGAGACCAAAGAGTAGCGGTGCTCCCCGTTCTCTCATTTCGTTACTCGATCGCCTTGCCGGCACTACTTCACTCTTTCTTATTCTGCTCTGTTTTCCGACACTGTCCTATTTGCTGTATCTTTACTCTCCTTTTCTTACGATACTATTAGGGGGCGCTAGATTGATGGGAATCTAGCCTATGATTTCATTTTCTTTCGAAGTTTGCAGTTGGAATCTCAATACTTTTTGCCCTTTAAATTAAACAACAGACCAGATTGAATTGGCCGAGATATCAAAACTAATCAATAAGCGCAAGGTGGCCGATATAAGGAAGTATAACATGGAGAAAATTGAGCATGCTGTAAAGAACGGGGGAAGCCTTAAAGTGGTAAAGAAGAAATTGGGCATAGGCAGAAACCAGATGTATGCGATAAGGGACAAGGCGGGCAACGTCATCACGAAGATGGACAAGATAGTCAAAGTAGCCGAGCAGTTCTATACAGATCTCTACAGTAGCCAAAGAAGACACGACCGTAACGAGATTGGCGGTAGAGAAAAACAGTCAGAGGTTCCACCATTGACGAAGGACGAGGTCAAGAAAGCATTAGAAAGTATGAAAAGGGGGAACTCAGCTGGAGAGGATCAGATAACTACAGATTTGCTGAAGGACGGAGGGGATATCGTGTTAGAAAAACTGGCCACTTTGTATACGCAGTGCCTGGTGTCATCGACGGTACCGGAACCATGGAAGAATGCAAATATTATCCTCATTCATAAGAAAGGGGACTCTAAGGACCTTAAAAATTACAGACCAATCAGCTTACTGTCTGTTACGTATAAGGTGTTTACTAAGGTAATCGCTAATAGAATCAGGACAACCTTAGACTGCAATCAAGCAAAGGATCAAGCAGGTTTTCGGAAACGGTACTCTACTATCGATCATATCCATACCATCAATCAGGTTATAGAAAAATGCTCGGAATATAACCAGCCCTTATACATAGCATTCATTGATTACGAAAAAGCATTTGATTCAATTGAAACCTCGGCGGTGATGCATGCAATGCGAAATCAGGGGGTAGACGAGCCGTACGTGAAAGTGCTGGAAGATATATATAGTGGCTGCACAGCAACCATAGTTCTGCATAAAGAAAGTAACAAAATTCCCATAAAGAAAGGTGTTAGGCAAGGAGACACAATCTCCCCAGTACTATTCACAGCTTGCTTAGAGGAAGTGTTCAGAGACTTGGAATGGGAGCAGTTAGGGATAAGGGTAGATGGAGAATACCTCAGTAATCTGCGATTTGCTGATGACATTGCCTTGCTAAGCAACTCGGGGGATGAACTGAAATATTGATTGGTGACCTAGACAGGAAAAGTAGAAAGGTAGGCTTGAAAATCAATATGCAGAAGACTAAGGTAATGTTTGACAGCCTCGGGAGGGAACAGCAGTTTACATTGTAGCGAAGTACTGGAAGTAGTAGGCGAATATGTCTACTTAGAACAGGTAGTAACCGCAGATCCGGACCATGAAAGGGAAATAACAAGAAGAATAAGATTGGGATGGAGCGCATTTGGCAAGCACTCACAGATTATGACTAGCGGCTTACCGGTATCGCTAAAAAGGAAAGTATATAACAGTTGCATCTTACCTGTACTCACCTATAGGGCTGAAACGTGGAGGCTAACCAAGAGAGTTCTACTTAAGTTGAGGACAACCCAGAGGGCAATGGAACGAAAAAATGGTAGAGGTAACATTAAGAGATAGGAAGCGTGCAGAGCGGGTCAGAGAAATAACTCAAGTTACCGACATTCTAGTGGAAATCAAGAAGAAGAAATGGGCATGGGCAGGACATGTAGTGCGAAGAGAGGATAACCGATGGTCGCTTAGGGTAACAAACTGGATTCCAAGGGAAGGAAAGCGTAGCAGGGGGCAGCAGAAAGTTAGGTGGGCGGATGAGGTTAAGAAGTTCGCAGGGGTCAAGTGGATGCAGCTAACACAGAACCGGGTTAAGTGGAGAAATATGGGAGAGGCCTTCGCCCTGCAGTGGGTATAGTCAGGCTGATGATGATGATGATGATGATGATGATGGTGATGATGATGATGAAATTTAAACAACGCAAGGATAGGACAGGGCGCGTAGGCACCACCAAGGGAACCTTTGATGAGCTTTGAAATCTGAGTACGCAAAGGTTTTTAGCACTCGCCTCTATCAAATACACTGGCATTTCATAAATAATAAGCGACATCCGAAGCGACATTGGTAACTGCGACTGCTTCCACTGCCACAATCGCGCCATGCGTGTCGCATTGCACTGAAAACAGTGCACTTGTGACACACATAAAAGCACCACCGCCGCAATGGCAGCAACAGCTGAATAACTATAGGCTGCGCGTAGGCCTGAGACGCCATATTCATTGATCGCCAGCTAGCCATGGTTTAGTTGAAGTGCAGTCATTCAAGCCAGCCAATCTCGGCCTTCACTTCTAATTGTGAAGCCGCTACGGGCTATTGCAAGAAGCTAGTAGGGATATATTTATTAGAACGATCTAACCATTGGACACGTAGCGAAATCTTGCTTTGAAAGTTCGTCCTGCACGTGCGCATAGCGGCTGAGGCTTCTATGAAACAGAAAAAGAAACAACCAAAATAGTAGTATGCAGTTGAGACCATAATTGTGAAACTATGAAGTGCTGTTAGACAATATTAAGAATATAATGACAACAATAATTATAGGCATTCAGGTCGAAATCACCAAGAAGAGAAGGGCACGGGCAGGATATGCCCTGCCCATGCCCTTCTCTTGATTTTATTTTATTTACAGAAGACTGCTGGCTTTATTGCAAAGCCTTAAGCAGGAGTGGGTGTAAAATACACTTTGACAAAAAGAAAACCTCCCTGAGGTACACACAACTCAGCACACAATACCGAAAGAAACAACATTATACAATATTAGACGAAGCCTGGCGTCGAAATGAGCACTGGGAAAAAAAAAAAAATGAAAATGTTGAATGCTGCAAAATTGTTACGAATTCCTAAGCGACTCCGTAAATGACTCCACAGTAGAAGCCTCTACAATATTCGCTTTGAGGACATTCCATGCCCGCACAGTACGGGGGAAGAAAGAATTCTTGTATGTTTCAGTGCGGCATGAGTATTCCTTCACTTTTAAAGAATGGTAGGATCGTGTCGAACGACCCGGGACGAGCTCAATGTACTTGCTGCTGTTAATTCCTAATTTGTTGTGAACAATCATGAACATATATTTAAGCCTCTCGCGGTATCTCCTGAGCTGCAAAGAATCCAAATTTGCTTTCTCAAGTAGCATGGTAGGGGACGTCTGCCAGGTGTATGAATTATAAATAAATCGCACTGACTTTCTTTGAATATTTTCGAGTGTTTTAATGTTTTCTTTAGTATAAGGGTCCCACACAACAGAGGTGTATTCTAAAACAGGTCGGATAAAAGTTTTGTAAGCTAGTAACGTAATTTCCTGCGTAGAGTACCGGAGAGATCTTCTTAAAAAGCCAAGTTTTTTCATAGCTTTATTTTTAATATTAGAAATGTGTTTGTTCCACCGTAGATCAGAGCTAATCGTTAATCCCAAGTACTTGTAGCTGTCCACGGTAGACAGGGGATGGTTATTAATAGTATAGGCAAAACGTAATGGCCGCTTCTTCCGCGTAATAGACATTGAAACTGTTTTTTTAGTATTAATACTCATCTGCCACGTTGAGCACCAATCATGAATTTTAGCCAAGGCGTCATTAAGAAGAAGCTGGTCAGCAGGAGTTCGTATTTCATGATATAATACACAGTCGTCGGCAAACAGCTTGATTTTGACAGGAATGTCTTTAACAATGTCATTTATAAAAATTAAAAATAACAATGGCCCAAGTACTGAGCCTTGTGGGATACCGGAGCTTACCAAAGCTGGGCTCGAACATGCATTGCCGATTGATATGGACTGATATCGAGACGATAGATATGCTTGTATCCACGTCAACAGTAGATCGTTTTTAAAGATAGTATTTAGCTTTTGCAAGAACTTTCTGTGTGAGACCCGGTCAAATGCTTTTTCGAAATCTAAAAAAATGACATCAATTTGACACTGGTTATCAATGGCTGCGGCAAAATCCTGCATCGTCTCTAGAAGTTGGGTCACTGTAGAGAAGCCTTTGCGAAAACCGTGTTGCCGGTCGTCAATTACGTGATTGGTTTCCAGGAAGGCTGATATATGCCCAAAAAGTATATGTTCAAGTATTTTTGAAGAAGTATACTTCTTCAAAAAGAAGCACGGAAAAATTATTCCTATTCCCAAAACTGAAAATTCATCTCTACTTAGCTCATATAGGCCAATATCTTTACTGTTTATAAACAGTAAAGATATTGGCCTATATGAGCTAAGTAGAGATGAATTTTCAGTTTTGGGAATAGGAATAATTTTTCCGTGCTTCCAGTCCTCCGGGAGCTCGGCGTTTAACAGAGACTTCTTAAATATGAGCGTTAAGTACTTGGAACACCATTCGGCATATCTCACAAGAAACGTATTTGGTATGTCATCAATTCCCGGCGTCTTTTTTGCGTCACAACTGAGAAGCAGAGAGAAAACACCTTCTTCAGTTACAGAAACATCAGTAATAGGCGGACAAGCTGAGTTAAAATGAGGCTTTCTACCATCATCGTGCGTAAACACAGTACAAAAGAAACGGTTGAAAGACGAAGCAATCTGTGTCGCATCAGTAATCAGTTCGCCGTCAACGACAACGCTGTACACAGGTTTCTTTTTCTTTGATAACTGCCGCCAGAACTTTGCAGGGGACGAAACAAGAAAGTTTTTCATAAATACGCTAAAGTGATACTCTTTTGCTTTTTTGATACTGTGTTTTAAGTTCAAGCGCATATCAGACAGTTTAGCAGCATCAACTGCCGACTGGCTTCGCCGAAGTTTTTTGCGAACTCTCTTAATCTTTCGTCCAATGCGTACAAGTTCCCTCGTCATCCAAGGGCTGCTGGCGCGTAGGGTAATTACCCGAGTAGGCACAAAACGCGAAATGCAATTCAGAGCAAGGTTCTTAAAGAAAACCCAGAGATTTTCTACTGAGCAGCCGCAGGATTCGTAAAGAACCACAAAATCTGAGAATGAAATATCAAGTAAGTCTAAAACTGCAACATCATCAGCACGCGAGAAGTTTGGCACAACACGCACCTCTTTCTTTTTTATTTTTCGGAAGAAGCAATGGAATGTTTAAAGATACCATAACATGGTCAGATATGCCTTCGAAATATCGAAGTAGAGGACCGCGACGAAAGACACTGTTACTAACGAAGAAAAGATCAAGAATGGATTTCTTATCCTTCTGTATACGCGTTGCTTGCTTTACTAATTGAGTTAAATCGTGATCAAGTACGATGTCTACAAGAAGTTCGGCTGATGTGCAGAGCGGCTCTGGAAACTGTCCCAATTGACGAGCGGCATGTTAAAGTCTCCAGCCAATAGCACATTACTTGATTGTGCTTTCGTAGTACATAAGAACTCATTTAGTTTCTCAAAGAAAACACCGTCACCTCGTGGTGGGCGGTAAAACGCGCCAATAACAAGACTAAGTTCATTTAAAATTAGTTTACAAATGACGCATTCAATTCCTTGCACGTCAGGTAGCCTGATTACTTGGAAAGATTCTTGAAAAAGAATTGCAACACCACCACCGCGAGAAGTCCTGTCTTTGCGCATAATTCTGTATCCTGGTGGTGTAATTTCTTCATCAGTGATATCAGAATGCAGCCAGGTTTCGGTGATTATAATGATATGCGGTTTATGCGCCACTACTATACTTTCCAAATCCTCAGACTTGTTCACAATGCTCCGGGCGTTAAACTGAATACATTTTAGCGATTTAATTTGACTGTTCTCGATTCATTGGTCACTTTGTTTTCGATTCCGGCTGCCATGCTCTAGGACTCTTTCTTTGCTAGTGTCATCCCAAACAAACAGATCGTCACCAATTTTTATCTTGTTGTAGATTAGCTTAACCTTTTGACCGGCTTTTCGAATCTCTGCGGTGCTTTCCCAGAGATTCTTCCGTATCTGCCGCGTGGTATACGAAAAGTCTTCTGAAATAGAGTAATCGGTGTCTTTTAGTTTCGAGCAGTTTTTCAGTATGTTAACTTTCTCACGATGATCCATCAGCTTGATAATAACAGGTCGATGCTTGTTAGGTTGCTTGCGACCGATTCTATGAATTCTCTCGGCTGAAACAACTTCCGTGTCCATTTTGTCACAGAACACGCCTTTCAACACACTCTGTGACAGTTCTTCGTAAGTTTCATTCAATTTTTCAGGAATTCCGAACACGATTACATTATTTCGTCTGCCCCGGTCTTCTAGGTCGACAAGCTTCCTTTCTAAGCCTGTAACTCGTGATTCTAGCTCCCGGCTTAAACCTCTGAATTCATTTAGAGCTGATGTGAATTCTTCCACTTTGTGCAATTTGGCTTCAATTTCGCCCAGTCTCCGCTGAATATCTTTCTGGCCTTCAAGGAGCTGGGTCAGTAGCTGTTCAGTGGGTGGCCCAGGGTTGGACTCAATGTCGCCACACAGCATAAGTAGAGACAATACGAAGTCACGACCAATAAAATAAACTTCAAGCACTACGTGGGCATGTCAGCTGGATAAGGCACATATTATTGGATTTGATTGTAGAAACATTGCTACTAACCAGCATGAAAAACAGGAATGGATTTGACATGGTGTCGACTGGATGCCAGCTGACATGCCCACTGAAGAAGGATGATGGCAGGAGGGCTTTTATATCGTGGTTCGTCGATGACGTCGATGAGGTAGCACGTGGCGATCCCCAGCAGTCACTCAGATTCGGAAATTCTTTTTCTTTTGCGCAGTCTCCGTACTGGCGTAGGCGTTCAGCGAGGATGAATTCCGTGTTCACAGCGCCGTCTTCCGCAGTCGAGACGATTAGGGCAAACTGCATGAAAAACAGGAATGGATTTGACATGGTGTCGACTAGATGCCAGCTGACATGCCCACTCAAGGTTTCGACCTGAATTTTTGTGCCAGCTGGATCCATTTGATCCCCGCACACTTCCTAATCTCATACGCCTACCTGACTTTCTGCCACCCACTGCGACCCTTGCCTTCCCAATCCGGTCTGTAATCCATAGCGACCATCGGTTATCTTTACTTTGCATTATATTATAGTGGCACAAAGTTTGGTAGGCGGATGATATAATGCAAAGTCAAGATAACCGATAGTCGCTAAGGATAAGAGACTGGATTGGGAAGGCAAGGGTCGCAGGGGGTGGCAGAAAGTTAGGTGGATGAGATTAGGAAGTCTGTGGGGGATCAAAATGATGCATCTGGCGCAGGACCGCGAGTTAATAGGAGGGATATGGGAGAGTGAATTGCCCTGGAGTGGGTGTATGTAGTCCGGCTAATTATGAAGACGATTATCTAATGTTTCGAAGAAAAATCTTCCTAAGTTCAAGCTTATCCGGAACCCCGCAGCGTATAACGCCATTGAAAACAAAAGTGGTGCTTTTCTTCTTTCTTTTTTGACAATAAACAGCAAGATTAAAACTAGAAGCGTGTTGAGGGAGGATCCGCGGATTTACAGACCGGTGCAGTAATATCTTACGATATGCAAAAACATAACCTTCATAAACATCTTTCCATGATTCCTGGCTGTTTTTGTGGCGATATGCTTGCTCTAAATGGCAGTGGCCAGGTGCTGAAGAAGATAGATAGATGGATTTATTGAAAGTAAAAGCAGAGAGGTTGGCCGGAATAATTCAAATCTGGCCTGCTACTCTGCACTTGGGAAGGGGAAGTGGAGGAGAAAGAAGATCATGATGGGTGATGATGTGGGCGAAGGCATATGAAATATATATACAGACACAATAGCTTGCCTCACCAGCATGAATCAAGCCTGCTGGCGCACAAAAAATTAGTGGTTAGTACCTTGCATTGTGCTGAAGAACGTCTAGCATTACGCATGTGTTTTCGTTAATGCAGCTGAGCTACGCTGCGACTCTCTGTTGTCTGAGCGGTAACACGCTTCCATAGCCATTCAGTGCGCCCCAATAGGGAACGCGAAGAGCGGGGCCAGGTTAAATCAATCACCGGGTTCAGTGACAGCGCATGAAAAATGACTTCAGGCTAACGGGGACGACATCGTCAAAGCCGGAGATGAGGCGCGTAACTCCAGAAATTACAGGGCTCGAAACTGTGGCGCATCGTTTCGCTGCGACCGTCTGTTTGGCCGCTTTCGTGTTGCGTCGTGGTCTACGAGGTAAGACTGCAACCCTTCGCAGGCGCCAAGGCATCACTTGGCCCGAAGAAGCCATCCTTTAACGCGTGCCCGGCAAGCAAGTACTTCTCTCTCTCTGTTAGTTCGTTTACACGACCTTTGACTGTACTCAAGCGCTTAAAGCAAATAAAAGAAGTGCTCTTTCGCGACTAGATAGATGCCTACACCAGCAGTGTCTTTACTATTCTACTGGTGAGATGCCAGCCCGCAGCCCCGCATCGCGATCAGGCCATACCAGGACGACGGACGTTGCCGGTGCCGGTCAGCTGAGAGATGGCTGAGAGCGTAGCGCGTGCGGCCGGAGGGCCTTCGCGGTGCGAGGAGCTGTCACGCCGCGCGCTACACAACGCGCGCCTTCTCCTTAGCCCGATGCAAAGTACGGAGCAGCTAGCCCCCCTTCTTATCGGCGACCGATCAGCGGCGCCGCGCATCGGGTCAGGCGTGGCGGCGACGGAGGAAACGCTGCTGCCATCTTTTATTTCTTCCTAGCTGCTGTTGTTCCGTCCGTTCCGTCCGCGTATCCAGCCGGTGAAAAGGGGTGGGAGAGAGCGGGGTGCACGACGCCGCACTTCTTTGCGTCAGCGCGACGACATTTGTTGCCGCAACGCACTGCGGCGTCGGCAGCGCGAATAGGGGAGAGGGTGCACTTCCCCTTTCTCTTTAGGGGTGTAAAAGTGAACAAGTTGGACTTCCTCCATCCTCCCTTCACCTGAACATCTCTTCCCCTCATTGATATTTGTTGCGACTTGCGAGTGTGTGACAGAGAGCAGGTTGTGACATGCGCGTGAGCTGTATTGCCTCTCCTCTAAACGACTCCGTACTACGTTCTGGATCATACCGACTATTGATTAGCTGGGATGCATTTGTAGTTTAGCGAGACTGCCAGTGTGGGATTATGACCTTTATAGACAATTTAATGGCACTTGTTCGACTTTTCGTTTGCAAGTGTACTGAAACAAGTGCAGGTTTAAGCTTAAAAAGAAATGTTTTGCTGCAGCGGTGGCCTAGTGGTCTCAACATCCGCGCCGTGTGGAGGGGTGCTAGGTTCGATCACCGGTGCCGTCGGACATCCACCAATTCTCTGATATAGGGCGCAACGCGTCCCCCTGGCCTGGTGCCCAACTTCTTTGGGGTGAAATGCTTGAGAGAAGCGGATCGTTTATTTCCACCTCGTGTGCATCGAATGCACTTCAGCCATGGAGCTCTTTGAGCAAATGCTTAGTTCTCAGCTATTGCCTTGGTCTAAACTATATGGACGCCGTTGATTACAAAAAAAGGAAAAATCGCACAACCAGCGGGATAGAAGATTCATGTCAGGCTTCGTGGCGTACCACTTACGGCCAAAAAAGCGTTCGCTCGGTGACTCCTAACCAGAACAGAGTTAGTATAGACTCTAAAGCATAATAATAGTAAAACAACACGCTGTGCTCTGGCCGATCATTGCGCCAGCTGCCGGGATCCGCACGACGCCTATACGTGGGCCGTGTGTGCAGAGCCTCCTCGGCTGTTTCTATACGCTTCCAAAATGCACTTGTTTCGACAATGTACAACTGTGCGTAGGGGAAGCTACCGATTATTCGCGTCTGGGACGAAGATAATTCCCCTTGTCGAAACGTTGGCTCAGCTGGCGAACGGAGGCTCCATTCAGTTTCTTCCACTGTGGTTAGTTTCTTTAGTGCAATATCAGCCAACTGATAGGAGTCCGAAGGCCACGTTTACCTTGACCGCATGTGACATTACGATATTCGCATTGTAGGCCACATTTGAAGCGTGGAATGTCATGTTGCCTCCATTTTTACGAAGAAACCAATTAGATAAAATAAAAATTGGAGCCTTCATCGTATAAGGAGCGAGCATTAGGCGCGGTACTCACTATACGGCGGCAGGTATATAAGATCGCCTCGTGACTGGTCGATGCTCTGGCTATCTCGGCGGTTAGTCACGAACTGAATATGCAGGCACGGACAGCTTTGTGAACCTGGCCTCAAGTGTGGAGGAACGGTTACCGTAAGCCGATGAACTGCGATGGAATCAGCAATTTCTTGCACTGATTTAGATTCACTTAGTAGCGAACACATACTTTGCAGGTGCCTCGAGCACGATGTCGTGGTTAGGCTTAAAGCCAGACACCCAGAAAGGGATTCGTCATTGCAGTACACGTGAAAGATCCTCATCTCACGCATTGGAAGGCTAATTTTTAACACGGTACCACTGCCGTTATCGTTTCCATCAGACGCTATAGCCGTTTGTGAGAACGCGCATGAGCACTTAGCTCCTGACACACGCAGCAACTGCAACGGTAACGAGGCAGCTCCTTTAATGCGTGCGCAGTACAACGAACTTGCAAATAGTAGTCTTGTTGTGCATCTGGGGATTCAGTTCAACCGGATGCCCAAGAGGCCGTAAGTTGTTCGGTATAAAGCGATGGCCCGTCACCAATTTATGACACTTATCAGAGTCCGCATCGTAGTCTTGCAGCTGAGAAGCAAGATAAGACCGCTGTGTAGTTTGGGACCCGCCATTGAAATGACAACGTGTATATAGCGTCTAATGTGCGGGTGCATCGAAGCAGCGAGCCCGAGTTGTAAAAAAGACTGTTCTAAACCGTTGGTTCAGCGTACAATTTTATACCCTTAACGGCACGCACCGAAGATTTATGCTGTTTACGCGATTTCCGCGCAGAACAACGTTGTCGAACACTCCGGTATTGACTGGCTGACTTAGAAGAATCTGGTTAAGAAGAAACTCCTATTAGTAGACACTATAATGGGAGGAAGGAGGCGTTCAAAAGGGATGGTTGGAAGCAGAAGTGTATATACATGTCTATGTGTGTGTGTGAGGGGGGAGGGGCGAGCAAATCAGGAATTATTTTTGCGTGAAGCCATAAACACAGCCAAGGAGACTTAAGAGGAATGGTCGTGGCTTAGACAAGGCGCATAAATTAAATAAATTGATTTACAGGAAAGGAAGGAGCGCAGTATATCAATATGTCACACTTTGTTTCTGTGGACACCTGACCGAGCCGTAAGGGAAGGGAGAAAGGTGGGAGTAAAAGTGGTAAAAGAGGAAAGACAAAGAGAAGCCGTACTGGAGGGCTGCGGAGTAATTTCGACCACCTGAAGATCTTTAACTTGCACTGAGATCGCACAGCACACGGAGGCATCTCCGTTTCGCCTCCATGAAAATGCAGTCGCAGGCGGTCGGGTTCAAACCCGGGTACTCCGACACAGTAGTTGGGCATCTTAACCACTGCGCCACCGCGGCGGGGTGACAAGGCGCATTTCATCTTTCGTATTCTGGCAAGATGATTGGACGAGTAACGCTTGTAAACGAGACGCACTGTGGACGTCCACTACAGCCGGTGACAGTGGTAGCTGAGTAAGCGAAGTGCCACGCTTACCTTACGACATTAGCCGGAAGCAGGCCGGATGGTTTTCAAAGCAATGTACTGCCTCTCCAGTCGAAGCACTAGAGATACACCCCCTTCTTACGCCGTAGCACACAGAGCACTGCGATTTTGCCTTGGCTGTTTGCTTTCGGGCTCGCACGGGGGCTGCGCTCTCGAGCCGGGCTGCGGAGGGGGCGGCTCTTCTCACGCTCCAATCCATCGCCATAAGAAAAAAGCCAAGCCAAGCCGCGCACTTTTTCTTTTGTTTCAGCCGCCCCGGCTGCCCAAGCTGCGTCGTCTTGGGGCAGGGAATCGCGAAATCTTTCGACGCCGCCGCAGCGTGCGGGGTTGAACCGACGGGCCTCGTCCGTGCCCGGCCGAGCCACTTCCTCAATCGGACCAAATGACGGCGGCGGCAGGCCCACATCGGCGAGCCCTTCTTCTCCCAAGCTGCCTCCTTCTTGGTGCAGACCATCGATAGATTCGTCCACGCACGGATTGTGCGCAACACGGATACCGAAGGGGATCTCCCTCGTTCGAGCGGAGACTCGCATCTTGTGTGACCGCGTCGTCGTCCGGCGATGCCCACCACGCGACGGCTGTTCACGGATCCCCCTCCTTTACACGGACACTGACCTTTGCGAGGGGAAAGGTCCACCCGCTGCCACCGTTTCCGAGTTCCTAATAGCTTCGGTGAACGCTGGCAAATCAGTGGACGGTGGTTCGTGAGCTCTGATGAAAAGGCGAGACAGTGCGGCTGTGCGGGAAAAGAAAGGGAAGGGTCTGCATTTAATGCTGGACGCTTCTGAAGCTCCGATAACCGAAGATGGCTAAACACGTATTAAGTATTGCTTCTGCGACCGGACTCGGCCTTGTCGGAGACCTCTTGCGTGATGATCGCCTTTCTCATGCAGCTGTTGTTAACAGCAGTTCACAGCTAACTCCTGCAAACGTAGCGGCTATTATTACCGATGAGGCGTTGACTGCGATGAACTTATATAGAGCGAGGGGGGGGGGGGGGGGGGGGGGAGTCCTAGTTTCGGTTTCGCCTCCACATTTTTGTCCCGCTCAATGATAAGTGTGCAATGCAAATTTCCTGATGTTTAGACCTTTGTTCTTGACGTTTGTCGTAGGATTGGACAAAACTTTTTTCATAAAAAAAACACTGCGTGGCATCCTATTGACAAACTAGAATTGCACATTCGTAATGTGGTCCGCGTAGGCGAGGAAGGGGCCCAGCTGGGAGCACCACCTCATTCCACTGACTTGTGTCATTCCACTCAGTGGAGCGCGTGCCGCTGGCCAAATGCAGGCTCAAAGCAACGGTGAGATAATCGAAATCAAACAGAAATGAGCATGGGTAAGATGTAATTCGAAGGCACGACAACCGATTATCGCTAAGGATAACTGAAGAAAAAGTAACCAGGAGGCAGCAGAATGGCCAGAGGGAAAGGAAGGGGAGGGGGGGGGGGGGAGGGGCTGGATGAGCATAGGAGATTATGCAGACGCAGCTGGCGTCGGACCATGTTAACTGGAAAGATGTAGGAAAGGCTTTTACCGTGAAGTGGATATAGCCAGGCTGATGTTGATAACAATGAGTATGTGGGAACTGGCACTGTGAAGAGGTTATTAATAAGAAGGTGTAAGGGTCGGAAACTTAAAAAGTAAGAACGCATATGTTTAACGCATGGTTTAATTTTTCGGTTTGCACAAAAAAGGAAAAACTTGTAAACTTTTTGCCTCAGAAATGTGTCCACAGAGGCTAGTGGATGTTTTGGAATAGCGTGTTAACTGACAGATGCAGCTCTGACTGCAGACAACTGAACACTACTTACGACATACAGCGTGGAATCGGCATTAAGTGCCCCATGTGTGAGGTGTATTCCTGCTTGCTGCTTGCAAGAGAAGATTATTGAATAGAAAAACTGAAGTATTCAGTGAGGCCTCTATATAAAGTGTTCTGGGTCTAGAATGAGGTTAAAGAATCATCTTTAATAAACGCGGAAATATAAAAGATTAAACATATACTGCGGCGCTGTCACAACTTCACAAG